>NC_042961.1:21548156-21793156 GCF_901001165.1 Salmo trutta | reverse complement strand
AGGTTTTTATCATTTATCTTACCAGTGCTACATGCTACCATACTGCTAATGACTGCATCATCAATCACACCAGAGCTATGCTAGCACTTGGCTAATGTATTTATCATTAATCTTATCAGTGCTGTCTTTCCACATCATTTCAGGGCTCCGCCATGATTTCTAGGACTAATTTGATGGTAATGAACCCATCCACACACGGTGCTTGATGAATATAGTGATAAATGGCCTTCTGCTATGTTTTGGACAAGCCGCATCTGATCTCATTAGATGATCTCTTGCCTTCACTCTGTTTACATGCATGTTAACCCGTACGGAGCTCAGTCAAAATACTGTCGTCAATGAAAATGCATAGAATGCCTTGATTCATTGATCACTTGCATGTACCGTCTACTTTAGCAGGTTTTATGGCACTGGGTAAGTTTTAGCTGTTTTCTTGCAGAACGTGTTGCATTGTTCCTACATTTACCTCTCATGCAGTCCAGATCCCTCTAACCACACAGTATATTGGCATTATATTCAGCAAATTCCGGCAGGTGGTCAATTTCTCCTGATTAGTCATTGGTGACATGGCCCGCCCTACACATTCAGCACTTCCTCTCATAAGTGGTGATCTCTGGGGTTACTGATATACACTTATAGACTGCCTCTAGTCTATACAAAGACATACAGATGACCTCTAGTTGATAAGAGACTGCCTCTAGTCTATACAAAGACATACAGACGACCTCTAGTTGATAAGAGACTGCCTCTAGTCTATACAGAGACATACAGACGACCTCTAGTTGATAAGACTGCCTCTAGTCTATACAGAGACATACAGACGGCCTCTAGTCTATACAGAGACATACAGACGACCTCTAGTTGATAAGAGTCTGCCTCTAGTCTATACAAAGACATACAGACGACCTCTAGTTGATAAGAGACTGCCTCTAGTCTATACAAAGACATACAGACGACCTCTAGTTGATAAGAGACGGCCTCTAGTCTATACAGAGACATACAGACGACCTCTAGTTGATAAGAGACCGCATCTAGTCTATACAGAGACATACAGTTGTCACAACTTCTGCCGAAGTCGGCCCCTCTCCTTGTTCGGGCGGCGTTCGGCGGTCGACGTCACCGGTCTTCTAGCCATCGCCGCTCCACCTTTCATTTTCCATTTGTTTTGTCTTGTTTTCCTGCACACCTGGTTTTCATTTCATCATCATTACTATGTGTATTTAGCCCTCTGTTCCCTCCATGTCTGTGTGAGGCATTGTTTATTGTCGAGGTTGGCACGCTTCCGGCTGGTTTGCGCCGGGTTTTGTGTTATATCTGTGCTTTGTGGCAGCCGGTACTTTGTTCTTGGGTTTTGTATTTTGTGCTGCTTTTGTATTTTGTGCTGCTTCATTTGTTTCGTGACGTGGTTGCGTTATGTTCATATCATTGCCTAAGTAAAGTGCTTTGTCCACTCATCTCTGCTCTCCTGCGCCTGACTTCCATGCACCAGCTACACCCACCATTGACAACAGTAGACCTCTAGTTGATAAGAGACTGCCTCTAGTCTATACAGAGACACACAGTAGACCTCTAGTTGATAAGAGACTGCCTCCTGTGTTTATTGTGTGTATTCCATGTTTACCCAATAGCCTGTGGCTTTGGAACATGGAGCAGATCCATTCAATTCCAAACGATTCCCGGCTGGACCTGGAGCGCCCTTCCAACCCTATGGGGTAAATGTAGTCCCACCAGGGGTTAAGGAGTGTATATCAGCCCAGAGTTAGCCCCCTAGCATCCCTGCTGCTATCTTTTCATTACCCTCATCCTGATCTCCTCTACCCTTGACCGCTGCTCCCATATGGGAAGGAAGTCCCCTCCACAGTCAGTCCTGTCTGCCTCTCAGTCTCCACTCAGTACTATGAGCTATCATAACCCAAAACCAGGGACTCAGACAATAGGTCAAGCTATAACGGTAGATTCCCAAACTGCAGATACTCAGACTTCAGATCAGAGACTCTGATCTCTGATGAGAGTACGACATTCAGAGAGAGAGACTAGAAAGTGCTGATATCACATACTGTACGCGCACACACACACACACACACATTGCTGATGATGGCTTTGGGTGCAGCGCAGCTGTATTCCCAAACCCTCTCAGATTTATGCTCTTGCTCGGCACAGTTATTACAGCCAGAGTTTATTGGGAAACATTATGAGAACTGTCTAACAAATCGCTTATGCTCCCGTAATTGGATTACAACGGCAGTGTGCTCCCACTAGTGAGATTTGGCAGCCAAGACCACACGCACGCCCGTGCACACACACATACAAACGCACGCACGCAAACACACCACACACACACAAACACTGCGCAGACAAAGTGACCTATATAAATTAACACAAGTATACTGTAGAACGGCACTCAGTATAGCAGTGGTAACCAGCCCACCCAACTAGCCCAGTCCCCACTACCCTTTATGTACAGTGTGTGTGTGTGTGTGTGTGTGTGTGTGTGTGTGTGTGTGTGTGTGTGTGTGTGTGTGTGTGTGTGTGTGTGTGTCTGTGTGACAGACAGACAGACAGACAGACAGACAGACAGACAGACAGACAGACAGACAGACACTTCATTTTGTGGGTGGGTGAAGTTTGGGAGATCAGTGACACCCACTGTAGAGACATTTGACCCTATGCCTCTACCCACTGTGGCAGGGGTTCATTCTCTATGCAAATGAGCAGGGTTATTGTCCTGGGCGTGTGAGTCTTTTGTCAGAGCCAGCTTTGACTGATCACAGCCTGACAGCTCCAATGTGTGTGCGTGTGTGCGTGTGTGTGTGTGCATTGAAATAATCATTATAGGTGGGTGTACCCAGCAATCAGCAGATTTATTGTGACCCCCCCCCCCCCCCCACAGACACACAAACACACACACCCCTGCCCAAGTCGAGCAGCTGAGTCTGTCATCACACACAAAGCGGCCATCCACACAAA
Source organism: Salmo trutta (assembly GCF_901001165.1). Taxonomy (NCBI): domain Eukaryota; kingdom Metazoa; phylum Chordata; class Actinopteri; order Salmoniformes; family Salmonidae; genus Salmo; species Salmo trutta. Next base: position 21,790,189 of record NC_042961.1, on the reverse strand, counting down.
CAAAGCAGCCCTCCACACACACAAGGCTGCACGCCCCCCTTATTCATCATGCTAAAGTTAATTGGTCCGGGCTTTAAACAACTCTCTACCACCGCCTCTTAACACACATCGCCAGTGACTGCTGACCTTAACACACACGCACACACAGTACCTATTGATTCACCTAGCTGAACGGAAGACTGGGTGAATTCCAAGCTGGGCTTCTACATTATCAGGACAGAAAGAACATGGTTCCCAACATCAGTATGAAATAGAGCAGAAGGCTGGAGATTACAGAGAAGTTCTACTGGGTCAAATAGTACCTACACACTGGGCACAGACTTCAATTCAACGTCTATTCCATGTTGGTTCAATGTCATTTCATTGAAATGACGTGGAAACAACGTTGATTTAACCAGTGTGTGCCCAGTGGGTAGTCTGGTGTATTCTGTACACACACTCAACGCTCCCAAAGCCCATTAGCTGGCAGGCTGTTGAGACAGGTTGACTGTGTGCTGTTCATGCTTCAGGGAGTAGACCTAACTGAAGGGGCTGGCAGAGACCCAACCAAACACCAACAGCAACACACACACCAACAGAGTACACACACCACAGACCCAACACTTCAGACCATACACACACTCAACAGGCAATGCCCCACTCAATAAATACTGTGACACACAAGCACACACACAGAAACACAAGCACCTCACCAGTGAAAGGGCAGTTCAGATCTGTGAGCAATACAAGCTGTGGGTGTTGGGAAGTGTATCAGAGCTCAGTAATGGACAGTATTGATTGTGTGTTATTCGCTCTCTGCTTCCTGGGCTGGTGTCTGTGTAAACTGGAGGCTAACATTTGGACTAGGGATCAGGGCTCAGATCTAATCAGTGTTTTCATCTCAGAGCCCAACCTCCATGGAGACCCTGAGGGCCACACGCACACACACACACACACACACGCACATGCACACGCACACACACACACACACACACACACACACACACACACACACACACACACACACACACACACACGCACACACACACAAACACACACACACGCACACGCACACACACTCACACAACTAAGGCCTACCATTTATAGGGTTCTAAGAGGAGAGCAACTGCCCTTTTCAGTTGTCAATCAAAGGACCTGACAAAGAGAAAAACAGCTCTCGGTTTACAGTGGCCACCGCATTATCCGTCTCAAATGCCAATGACTACAGTACATTCAGCATGAATAGGCTAATTCACAACAAAGTTGTAGTTGCCTGGAAAATCATTTGAAACAGTGGAACTTAGACTTTTAAAAGGTTTCTGTCAGCATTTGAAATTGTTGTTGAAAAAGTTGAGTGTATCACATCACTTACAGTGTGTGTCTATTAATCTATACGAGACGGAATGTGCTCTTTCTCTCTGAGCCTCTGTGGAGAGGGAATAATTAGACGCTATTTCACACTAGTGAAGGGAGTGGGAGGGACCTGATTAAGCTGTGTGTGAATCAGCCATTGCATCTCTCTGCAGCACACACACAGGCACGCACACACACACACACACGCACACACACACACACACACACACACAGGCTGTCTCCCCCCAACACACAGGCTGGCACCCACATAACTAATGGGTGCGTTGCATGGTGATGACAGCGAGCGGCGTGTGTGTGTCTGTCTCAGCATTATGGCTGTTATGATAATAATGAGAACAAATTAGAACCATCCATTTCCTGCCCCGCTGCTGATTGGAGCTGATGGCCAATATAGCAGAGGGTAATCCATCTTCCTGCCCCTCCCCCTAACGACCGCCCCGGAGACCGTTGGGGGCCTCAGCCGGTGGCAACGCAACAGAGGAGGCAGCACATGGGGAAAAAATGGAATGCAGCACAGGGTGACATGGAGGATGGAGTTCAGTGCGGCACACAGGACTTGTGTCCCAATGCTTACATACTTACCCAATATCATGCTTATAGGCAGTTCTTGCAGATCTGGCTAGAAGTTTGCGATTTAGTAATAATTCCATCTAGACGACCTCTGATTGGACCAATGAATTCCTCTTGGCTCATTGTGAGAAAGTATGATGTCTGATGGCCAAAGGAGATGGCAGGAAGGCTCTGGACAACAGGGAGATGGCAGGAAGGCCCTGGACAACAGGGAGATGGCAGGAAGGCCCTGGACAACAGGGAGATGGCAGGAAGGCCCTGGACAACAGGGAGATGGCAGGAAGGCCCTGGACAACAGGGAGATGGCAGGAAGGCTCTGGACAACAGGGAGATGGCAGGAAGGCCCTGGACAACAGGGAGATGGCAGGAAGGCTCTGGACAACAGGGAGATGGCAGGAAGGCCCTGGACAACAGGGAGATGGCAGGAAGGCCCTGGACAACAGGGAGATGGCAGGACGTCCCTGGACAACAGGGAGATGGCAGAAAGTCCCTGGACAACAGGGAGATTGCAGGAAGGTCCTGGACAATAGGGAGATGACAGGAAGGCCCTGGACAACAGGGAGATGGCAGAAAGGCCCTGGACAACAGGGATTTGGCAGGAAGTTCCTGGACAACAGGGAGATGGCAGGAAGGCCCTAGACAACAGGGAGATGGCAGGAAGGCCTTGGACAACAAGGAGATGGCAGGAAGGCCCTGGACAACAGGGAGATGGCAGGAAGGCGCTGGACAATAGTATTTACTCTTTACAGTGAAGTCAGGTGTGGGTCGTTCTATATGAATTCAATAACCTTTTGACAGCACCCATTTTGATTTTAACAAAGCCTTCCATACATGTTTGCCCATGGTAGAAGTGGTCAGGCAAAGTGTGTAGCACAATGACAAAAACAAAAATGTGCAACCATTTGTGTCCCCAAAACCAGGATTAAGAAACACTGAGTAAGATAACTTTGGTAATTATGTTACAATTACTGGGATAATCCTAATAGCATGGTAGGAAATGTTTAAACATAAATTCGACAACAAGTAGAAAATCAAATGAATGCATTGGTGGGAGAATAAGGGGGAACATGAATGAATGGAATCACACTGTGTGAGGCGGCGCAAAGCTGCATCGTCAGTCGTCACACATACGAGGGCAGCCAAGGCATGTGAATAAGTGTCACTGAGGTCAATGACATGGCCACTAGGGGGCCTCCCTGCTCCAACAACACTGTTGAAGGACTGTATAGCTGGCACTTCATTATCATATTGTTTTTTTGTGTCCCTAATCAGATTCAACCACAGTTAACTACCGGTGTGTGTGTGTGTGTGTGTGTGTGTGTGTGTGTGTGTGTGTGTGTGTGTGTGTGTGTGTGTGTGTGTGTGTGTGTGTGTAATCCGAAGAGGGTGGCCAGAAGAGATAGGTTGGGATAGATTGAGGGAAACTGAGGGTTGGGATATGGAACTGGAGACAAGTGGGAGTGGAGTTGCTGGGCAGGGGACAGAATGACGAACAAAGATAAAAGTGAAAAATAAAGCAAAAATAAACACCACAATTTTGAATGACAAAGTGGGGCAACGCTGTCACATCCAATGCCTGGGCTGATGCCGCCCAGGTGTTTGTGCGCACGTACACATGCACACACACATGCACACTCGCACTCAAACACACACACATGTGCACACACACGTACACACATACACCTATGTCAATTGTGCCACACATGCACTCAAACACATACAGTTGGCCTTGCTGTTTAGATTTTTGTTGTCCTTGATGTCTTTTGCTTGCATTGTTGTTTTCTGATGTTGTTTTTCTCTTTTGTTCATTTTGTTGGTTGCTGGCATATTGGGGACAGTGGCTTGAGGGGGGAGGGGTGAGGATTGTGGGGTAGGGGTATCGGTTGGTTGAGGGGCAGCTCTCAGGGAACAGTGGGGGGATCTTGGATGGTTGGTGGCCTGTCGGTTGGGAGCTTGGGTTTGACTTGGTGGGAGATCTGACGACATGCCGTTGGGGGCGGGGCGCTTGACCCAGGTTGCTCCTGTGTGTCTCTCTGGATGGGAGTCTGCTAGATCACTGAATGTAATGTGAATGTTGAGCGGCTTCACTGCAAGTAGCTTGTATGTTTCAATATTCAATCAAAAATGATAAAACTCTACCCCTTCTTCAATAAACACAGTCGTTAATATGGAGTCTGGAGACACAGGGCGGTGAAAACAGGGCTGGAGTGTTTACAGACATATTCAAACTCTCTTGAGAGGCTAGTTAAGGATCATATCAACTCTACCTTACCTGACACCCTAGGCGTACTTCAATTTGCTTACCGCCCCAATAGAGCCACAGACGATGCAATTGTCATCACACTGCACACTGCCCTTTACCATCTGGACACGAGGAATACCTATGTAAGAATGCTGTTCATTGACTACAGCTCAGCATTCAACACCATAGTGCCCTCCAAGCTCATCATTAAGCTCGGGGCCCAGGGTCTGAACCCTGCCCTGAAAAATGGCCCATGTGGCATCGATATTAGTCAGAAACATTTATTCCAGTGCCAAAATCAGGATAATTTAGGTCATAAATATTTTGTGAGATTTGTGTAATTGAGGTCAGCACGACATACAGTACATGAGGGTTTGGATTACAATCATGCTCACTTGCCAACTAACGAGATGAAACAGCTGCGCTGATTGCACTCTATCCAATTGTAGCCTCCAGACAGTGAGACGGTGCTGTCATCCCAGACACCCTGGACCCACTTCAATTCACATAACGCCCCAAAAGATCCACAGATCTCCATTGTACTCCACACTGTTCTTACCCACCTGGACAAAAGTAACACCAATATGAGAATGCTGTTCATTGACTACAGCTCAGCATTCAACACCATAGTGCCCTCCAAGCTCATCACTAAGCTAAGGACCCTGGGACTAAACACCTCCCTCTGCAACTGGATCCTGGACTTCCTGACGGGTCGCCCACAGGTGGTGAGGGTAGGCAACAACACATCCGTTACGCTGATCATCAACACGGGGGCCCCTCAGGGGTGCATGCTTAGTCCCCTCTTGTACTCCCTGTTCACTCACAACTGCGTGGCCGCTCATGACTCACAAGGCTGCTGGCCCAGACGGCACCCCTAGCTGCGTCCACAGAGCATGCACAGACCAAATGGCTGGAGTGTTTACAGACATATTCAAACTCTCTCTATCCCAGTCTGCTATCCCCACTTTCTTCAAGATGTCCATCATTGTTCTTGTACCCAAGAAAGCAAAGATAACTGAACTAAATTACTATCTCCCAGAGCTCTGTCAGAGTGACCATCGGGTTCTTGGTCACCTCCCTGACCAAGGCCCTTCTCCCCCAATTGCTCAGTTTGACTGGGCGGCCAGCTCTAGGGAGAGTCTTGGTGGTTCTAAACTTCTTCCATTTAAGAATGATGGAGGCCACTGCGTTCTTGGGGACCTTCAATGCGGAGATTTTTTGGTACCATTCCCCAGATCTGTGCCTCGACAAAATCCTGTCTCGGAGCTCTACGGACAATTCCTTCGACCTCATGGCTTAGTTTTTGCTCTGACATGCACTGTCAACTCTGGGACCTTATATAGACAGATGTGTGCCATTCCAAATCATGTCCAATCAATTGAATTTACCACAGGTGGACTCCAATCAAGTTGTAGAAACATCTCAAGGATGAGCAATGGAGACAGGATGCACCTGAGCTCAATTTTGAGTCTCAAGGAAAAGGGTCTGAATACTTATGTAAATAAGGTTTTTCTGTTTTTTATTTGAAATGCATTTTCAAAAATGTCTAAAAACCTGTTTTCACTTTGTCATTATAAGGTATTGTGTGTAGATTGCTGAGGAAAATTTTTAATTTAATCAATTTTAGAATAAGGCTGTAACATAACAAAATGTGGAAAAAGTCAAGAGGTCTGAATTCTTTCCAAAGGCACTGTATTACCTCAACTACCTCATACCCCTGCACATTGACTCGGTACCAGTACTCCTTGTATATAGTCTCGTTATTGTTATTTTATTGTGTTTTTAAAAAGTAGCTTGTAGCTTTTTAACTCTGCATTGTTGGGAAAGAGCTCATAGTAAGCATTTCACGGTAAAGTCTACACCTGTTGTATTCGGCATATGTGACAAATAACATTTGATTTGATACTGATTAAGTTGTAAAAAATAAAATGGCTCTGAAGCACACACACTGCCACTTGCCTGTGACTTGAAAAGCACGTGTCCTGCCTGCTCAAATGTGCCTGCTAGCTACTACTAGCTAGCTTAATTGACAACCACAGAGATGGAACTTTGCTAGCTAGCTAGTAGTGATTTTGGGCACCACTTGTAGCAGCTTGTGCTTTATTCATAATAGTTTGACAGCTTGCTGATGATGAAGATGTAGACATGTTCTCAGAAATCAGTCCTGACCACAGCCAGCAGCTGACTTGATACTGTCTGCAGTTCATTGACTTTTTCATGCACATTTTTTTACTTGAGAAATACTGTACTTTAACACCTTAGCTAGATGTACAATTGCGCAACTAAAACCTCCTTGGCAAAACAATTTATGTTAGTTAATTCTGACTATTTTGAGGAAGTGGTAGTGGCTATGTTGTTGCTACCTCGAACCAAAGCTCAAAGACCCAAATCCATTTTTTCTTAATGAGCAGCAGAAAAACATGCAGAATCGGTGCATTCAGCCCCCTTTAACTCTCATATCCATAATCTTGGACAGACAGAACTAAAATCTTGCATAATTGTATCAGATGCTGGATTAAGTTCTGGGGGAGATGTCTTAGAAAATATACTAATGAAGTTGCCACGCCTCTAACCGGAAACTCTCATCCAGTTTCGGGCCAGTCTTCGGGTCAAATGTCCCATAGACATTTACGAACACCTGTAAAATCGTGATATGTCCAAATGATCACTGACAAAAAAAATCTACGTACTGGAAAATAAAGTTCCTCGTTAGTCGTCGTATCCCCAACAAGATATCACGGGTTGACAAGGTTTGACTTCACTATTATATTTTTCTAGGGGGGGTAAATGTAAAATTTGACGGTTAAGCTTAGGCATTCATTCCGAATGGTTAAGGTAAGGGTTAAGGTTTGGGATAGGGTTACAACAGAAACAACTCGGCAGTTAAATCTAGTAAAAAAAAAGTAGTGCCTGGCACTGATTGAACGCGCAACCTCTGAGCCCCAGCTCACGGCTTACGCCCATTGGCATCCCCGTCCACAACGCCCTCGCAAGCTGCAAGCCTACTTGATGGTAATAGCGCTCACCATTGCCTCTAGCGGACGGTTTTGAAGGCATTTCCCGACGTCCTGGCGATCTGGATGTAAGTCGAATGTCGCGAGTGACTCAGTGTGTCAACAAATGCCATTTATGTTAAATGCATCTGTCCACAATATATTAATTTATTCATAATGTGTGGGAAATATCAACACGGCTGTGGTTCACTCCAAAAACATGCTCCTCTACCTTCTATGCTTGCCCATTCATCTTCAGCAAGAATAGGATTGTATAGGTAAAACCAATATGGCGCAAACTAGGTGGCGTTATTGCTTATACCTATTCAGGAATCTCGGATGGAGTGAAGAGTGTGACCTGTGCATGGAATGAAATGCAGCTCAGATCTTATTGGTTTTAAATGAATAGGAATGTAATACACTTTTATTCGCTGAGTACATGAGCACAGTCCTCTTATGAGCTTAACAAGAGCCACACTGCCCACAATCTAATTGTAGCATGCTGCAACTCACAGCCAGAAGAGAACTCATAGGAGGGATGGGAGAGGGTTGATGAGAGGGCTTCCGTTAACTGAGTGACTGAAATGGCAAGCAGGGACACTGATCTCCCTACATCTCCATGGTAACTTGGCGCCATCACACACACACACACACACACACACACACACACACATATATACTGTATAAAGACACACACATATAAAGACACACATGCACAGATTGGGGAACAGGTCGTAACCAGGAAACAGTGAGTTACGGATTGATTCGAGACTAGCGGGGATGACTGAAGGCCCTAATCAATTTGTATTTTTTCCCATTATTTTATCAGATACCTGGGCATCCTCCTCGGCAGAACTAACTAAACAAAGCTCCTCTGACTCCACATCTCATTCTTCCGTCACTATTCGGCTTACTTTCAATCACGTCTTAACGTTGAACATCGAGTCCCGGTTCAAGCACATCACAGTCAAGAATAAAAAATAAACTGTCCAGTCGTGATCCAAGGGAGCAAGATAACAGGACACAAACAGACACAACTCCCACAACACCACACAAGAGCAGTCAACAGAACGGCAGGGAAAGTCCTGAATGACCCATTCCGATGTGTCCAACTCATTTAAGCTCCTGCCCTGAGGTTACAGGCTCAAGTGCTAATTAAAAAGTTTGTTTGTGCCTAGTTTGTGCACAGCTGAACAGCAAACAGAAGGAGACTACTGAAATGTGGTATTGAAAAGGACAATCATTTTAGCTAAAACCTTTTTTTTACAGACACTTACTTAATGATGTCAACGTTGATTATGATAGTATTGATGTTTATTTATTTATTATGCTATAATTTAGGCCTACTGATTTGTATGCAATGAACATTGTCACTGTCAACGGTCATATTTCATTATCCCACACATAGCTGAGACGATAAACCGCAAATTATCGACACCTACAATAACGATCACTTATAGCAGGCATTTTGCTGATATCGTTCATGATAAGTAGCTTATACTAGAGAAATACGTTTGCTAATGTGGGTGACTGTTAATGGGACAATTGAGATATCTACTGCAGCCCTCATCCTCCACATACAACACCTGTTCTGCCAGTCACATTCTGTTAAAGGTCCCCAAAGCACACACATCCCTGGGGTCGCTCCTCTTTTCAGTTCGCTGCAGCAAGCGACTAGAACGAGCTGCAACAAACTCAAACTCAAACTGGACAGTTGTATCTTAATCTCTTCATTCAAAGACTCACTCATGGACACACTTACTGACAGTTGTGGCTGCTTTGCGTGATGTATTGTTGTCTCTACCTTCTTGCCCTTTGTGCTGTTGTCTGTGCCCAACAATGTTTGTACCCTGTTTGCTTTGTGCTGCTACCATGTTGTGCTTCTGCCATGTTGTGTTGCTACAATGTTGTTGTCATGTTGTGTTGCCACCATGCTGTGTTGTCATGTGTTGCTGCAATGCTATGTTGTCGTCTTCGGTCTCTCTTTATGTAGTGTTGTGTTGTGTCTCTTGTCATGATGTGTGTTTTGTCCTATATTTTTATTTAATTTATTTTAATTTTTAATCCCAGCCCCCATCCCCACAGGAGGCCTTTTGCCTTTTGGTAGGCCGTAAATAAAGGTAAAAAAAAAAAATATATATATATATATATATATATATATATATATATATAAAAAATTGATGGCTTCAACCATCAAACTAGTAGTAGTAGTTTAAAGGATAATAAAAAAAACTGTGGTGCACATTAATGTTATAAACTGTGGTGCACATTAATGTTATAAACTGTGGTGCACATTAATGTTATCAACTGTGGTGCACATTAATGTTATAAACTGTGGTGCTCATTAATGTTATAAACTGTGGTGCACATTAATGTTATAAACTGTGGTGCACATTAATGTTATAAACTGTGGTGCACATTAATGTTATAAACTGTGGTGCACATTAATGTTATCAACTGTGGTGCACATTAATGTTATCAACTGTGGTGCACATTAATGTTATAAAGCTATCAATCTATTTATCGTTATTGCATTAATTCAGGTAATTTATCGCGATTCAGGCAATGTATCACATTATGGATTTTTGTCCTTATTGCCCAGCTCTTGTATGAGGCCACTCCGGTGGGAAGTATCGGGAAGTACAGTATGGGGGCTGTCTCTGACTCTATGAATGGAGTGTTATGTAAATTCATAATTGATTTTTTCCAAAACTGCATGACGTGGTCGATTGGAGTCATATGACCACTGTGTTTGAGCATGTGCGTGAGATAGCCTTTCAGATATAATATACAGAAGTTATTATGTGGACATGACAGATCATTACTTTTACATCCATCCTGCTTTCACTCATGCTAAACCACATAATAACATAGATATGATTTATTTTGGAAATCAAAAGCATAGGATGTTGATTATGTTTTGAGCAGCAATACAGTGGCTTTGTTCCAATATCTTCACAATACACCACTTACAATGTATTGGGGTACTTACACTACTACTTACACTACAGTATTGGGGTACTTACACTACTACTTACACTACAGTATTGGGGTACTTACACTACTACTTACACTACAGTATTGGGGTACTTACACTACTACTTACACTACAGTATTGGGGTACTTACACTACTACTTACACTACAGTATTGGGGTACTTACACTACAATGGACACTGGAATGTGTCCAGTGTCCAGTGCCTTCTGGGTAAATGTCATCAAACTGACTGTATTTCATGTTTATTTTGAGTGACAAGGAGTTGACATTTTTACCACAAACAGACCGCCACTTAATAAAATATAAAATATGGTTGAGTCTAGTGTTTTTCAGAAGCCTACTCATCATTACACATTTAGAAAGATTTGATCTGAAATATATGTCTCTTATTGCACAAATTTGTCTCCAAACTCAAACAATATCTACTGTCTAATATTGCTCAAGGACATTGGTCAGACAATGGTAAGATGTCATCTCAGACTTTTCAAAAAACCTATTTCTGAAATGATACTTTAAAAAAATGTATCACTTTGGCACAAATTTCAGATATAAGTTGTACATTTTTAAAACTCTTAGTACAAAACTAAAAACTGAGAACACTTCTAATGCTCCCTGTCTTATGTTCAGAACCTTTAATTGTGTATTAATTGATTGTGTATTAATGCAAATAATGTGCAAAGCTGTCATCAAGGCAAAGAGTGGCTACTTTGAAGAATCGAATACATTTTGATTTGTTTAACACTTTTTTGGTTACTACGTGATTCCATATGTGTTATTTCATAGTTTTGATGTCTTCACTATGATTCTACAAAGTAGAAAATAGTAAAAATAAAGCAAAACCCTTGAATGAGTAGGTGTGTCCAAACTTTGACTGGTACTGTATATAAAACACAGGAAAATCAAATTTTTGACTGCACTGGACATTTAAGAGTTGTAAAAATGTAGCCCAAAACATAACCTTACTTGTGAAAATTGCACCAAAGGGATTGAAAAAAACTGTTATTGACACCGACCATACCGATCATTTATCGCAGGCATTTTGCTGATATTGTTCATGATAATAAGTGGCCTATACTAGAGAAATGTCAAGTTTGAAATGAAATAAGTTTGCTAATATGGGTGACGTTAATGGGAGAATTGATGGCTACAACCATCAAACTAGTAGTAGTAGTGGAGAACCGGGACGAAAGTAACACTTTTTGTTTTTTTCCCATAATTACTCAGAGATCACGCTCATTAACTTGTTCCACATTTTGTTGTGTTACAGCCTGAATTTAAAATGGATTAAACTTAGATTTTTTTTGTCACTGGCCTACACACAATACACCATAATGTCAAAGTCAAATTATGTATTTTTTTTAAATTGTTTACAATTTAATTACAATTGAAAAGCTGAAGTGTTTTGAATCAATAAGTATTCAACCCCTTTGTTATGGCAAGCCTAAATAAGTCCAGGAGTAAAAATGTGCTTAACATGTCACATAATAAGTTGCATTGCAATATTAGTGTTTAACAGGATTTTTTTATGACTGTAAGATCTCTCAGTCGAGCAGTGAGTTTCAAACAGCAGATTGAACCACAAATACCAGGGAGATTGTCCGATGCCTCGCAAAGAAGGGCACCTATTGGTACATGGATAAAAATACAAAAAGTATACATTGAATATCCCTTTGAGCATGGTGACGTTATTAAGCACACTTTGCATGGTGTATGAATACACTCAGTCACTAAAAAGATACAGGCTTCCTTCTAACTCAGTTGCCAGAGAGGAAGGAAACCGCTCAGGGATTTCACCATGAGGCCAATGGTGACTTTAGAACATTTACAGAGTTGAATGGCTGTGATAAGAGAAAACTGAGGATGGGACAACAACATTGTAGTTACTCCACAATACTAATCTAATTCACACAGTGAAAAGAAGGAAGCCTGTACAGAATACAAATATTCCAAAACATCTTGTTTGCAACAAGGCACTAAAGTAATATTGCAAAAAATGTAGCTTTAATTTAATTTAATTTTATGTTTGGGGCAAATCCAATACTACACACTACTGTGTACCACTGTCCAAATTTTCAAGCATAGTGGTGGCTGTATCATGTTATGGATATGCTTGTAATCGTTGATGACTGGGGAGTTTTTCAGCATAAAAAAGAAACTGAATGGAGCTAAGCACAGAAAAAAATCCTAGAGGAAAGCCTGGGAGATAAATTCACCTTTCAGCAGAACAATAACCTAAAACACAAGGCCAAATCTACACTGGAGTTGCTTACCAATTAGACAGTGAATGTTCCTGAGTGGCCGAGTTACAGTTTTGACGTAGCCCTTTCCTGCAGTCAATGACCAAAAGCGCCATCTCTGGCCTCATGGGTGGAATGTTGGGGTTTTTTCTTCATAATTTCATAATTAATAGAGATTATTTTTTTTTAAACACAACGAAAATCTGGTGTTTCTATGACAAACAGTTTTGTTATATTTCAGACTTCTTTGATATATATAAAGTGTAATATTCAGATGCAAACTCAAAATGGAATTAATGTAAACTATATATCTGACGTGGTACAGGTGTCTTCTATTTTTAAGCCCTTAGCCATGTGTGTGAGGTGTATGCTTTTGTTTCAAAGTATATTTTGTCTAAGACTACGAATAATCACTCTGGGTGACCCTGATTTAGCCTACTGCAGTAACAGATGACATCTACTATGGCAAGACTTGACAATGGTTGTCTAGCAATGATTAACAACCAATTTGACAGAGCTTGAAGAATTTTATAAAGAATAATGGGCAAATATTATACAATCCAGGTGTGCAAAGGTTTTAAGAGATGCTGCCAAAGGTGATTCAAACATGTATTGTTAGAATCACTCAGGGGTGTAAATACTTACAGTTGAAGTCGGAAGTTTACATACACCTTTGCCAAATACATTTAAACTCAGTTTTTCACAACTCCTGACATTTAATCCTCGTAAATATTCCCTGTCTTTGGTCAGTTAGGATCACCACTTTATTTTAAGAATGTGAAATGTCAGAATAATAGTAGAGAGAATGACTTATTTCAGCTTTTATTTCTTTCATCACATTCCCAGTGGGTCAGATGTTTACATACACTCAATTGGTATTTGGTAGCATTGCCTTTAAATTGTTTAACTTGGGTCAAACGTTTCGGGTAGCCTTCCACAAGCTTCCCACAATAAGTTGGGTGAATTTTGGCTCATTCCTCCTGACAGAGCTGGTGTAACTGAGTCAGGTTTGTAGGCCTCCTTGCTCACACACACTTTTTCAGTTCTGCCCACAAATGTTCTATAGGATTGAGGTCAGGGCTTTGTGATGGCCACTCCAATACCTTGACATTGTTGTCCTTAAGCCATTTTGCCACAACTTTGAAATTATGCTTGGAGTCATTGTCCATTTGGAAGACCCATTTGCGACCAAGCTTTAATTTCCTGACTGATGTCTTGAGATGTTGCTTCAATATATCCACATAATTTTCCTGCCTCATGATGCCATATATTATGTGAAGTGCACCAGTCCCTCCTGCAGCAAAGCACCCCCACAACATGATGCTGGCACCCCCGTGCTTCACTGTTGTGATGGTGTTCTTCGGCTTGCAAGCGTCCCCCTTTTTCCTCCAAGCATAACGATGGTCAATAAGGCCAAACAGTTAAATTTTTGTTTCATCAGACCAGAGGACATTTCTCCAAAAAGTATGATCTTTGCCCCCATGTGCAGTTGCAAACCGTAGTCTGGCTTTTCTATGGCGGTTTTGGAGCAGTGGCTTCTTCCTTGCTGAGCGGCCTTTCAGGTTGTGTCGATATAGGACTTGTTTTACTGTGGATATAGATACTTTTGTACCTGTTTCCTCCAGCATCTTCACAAAGTCCTTTGCTGTTGTTCTGGGAATGATTTGCACACCAAAGTACGTTCATCTCTAGGAGAGAAGTGCACCAGTCTCCTTCCTGAGCGATATGACGGCTGCGTGGTCCCATGGTGTTTATACTTGCATACTATTGTTTGTACAGATGAAAATGGTACCTTCAGGCGTTTGAAAATTGCTCCCAAGGATGAACCAGACTTGTGGAGGTCTACAATTTTTATTTCTGAGGTCTTGGCTGATTTCTTTTGATTTTCCCATGATGTCAAGCAAAGAAGCACTGAGTTTGAATGTAGGCCTTGAAATACATCTACAGGTACACCTCCAATTGACTCAAATGATGTCAATTAGCCTATCAGAAGCTTCTAAAGTCATTACATAATTTTTTGGAATTTTCCAAGCTGTTTAAAGGCACAGTCAACTTAGTGTATGTACACTTCTGACCCGCTGGAATTGTGATACAGTGAATTATAAGTGAAATAATCTGTCTGTAAACAATTGTTGGAAAAATTACTTGTGTAATGCACAAAGTAGATGTCCTAACCGACTTGCCAAAACTATAGTTTGTTAACAAGACATTTGTGGAGTGGTTGAAAAACTAGTTTTAATGACTCCAACCTAAGTGTATGTAAACTTCCAACTTCAACTGTATGTAAATTAGATATTCCTGTATTTCATTTTCAATAAATTGTCAAACATTTCTAAAAACATGTTTTCACTTTGTCATTTTCGGCTATTGTGTGTAGATGGGTGAGAAAATAAATCCATTTATTCCATTTTGAATCAGGCAGTAACACATTTTTTTAATAAGTCACGGTGTAGGAAGAGTTTCTGAACTTCTACAACATTTATTTTATACCTGCCAGTGAGGCGGAAGAAACACAGCCTGGTTTGTAATGCTCGTCACTTTCTACAAACGTAATGTCTGTCAGGCCCTGATCTGTTTCACCTGTTTCTTGTGATTGTCTCCACCCCCTCCAGGTGTCGCTTATTTTCCCAAGTGTATTTATCCCTGTGTTTATCCCTGTGTTTCCTGTCTCTCTGTGCCAGTTCGTCTTGTATGTTTTCAAGTCAACCAGCGTGTTTTCCTGTGCTCCTGCTTTCAATTGCTCTTTGCTAGTCCTCCCGGTTTTGTTTTCTGGACTCCATTCCCGACTGCCTTACCATTCTGCCTGCCCTGACCTCGAGCCTGACTACCACTCTGTACCTCCTGGACTCTGAACTAGTGTTGACCTTTTGCCTGTCCACGACCATTCTCTTGCCTACCCTTTTTGGATTGTTAATAAATATCAAAGACTCTAACCATCTGCCTCCTGTGTCTGCATCTGGGTCTCGCCTTGTGCCTTGATACTGTCAGCCATAATTTCATGTTTGTGTCGATTTGAATAATTAATGCATTACTGTAGGTTCTAAATGTATGTAGATTAACCAACATCACAATGATATGCAACCAGAATATTTTGCCTTACAATATTAATCAGACTAAAATGGATCACATAATAGCTATGTTAACCATGATTTTCTCATCTCACTTCAATGGGAATGTAGTAGGAGGTTTTTCACCATTTTCAATGACTATTCATGCTTAGCTTAACCAATCAGGTACGCTCCATCTTTCCTTATCATGTGCGCTCCTCGTGTCTCGATAGAATAAAGGTTTTTATTCTCTTCACAAACAGCAAACGCATCATGCTTATCACATTTCCATGGCTTGACACAAGATAACTGACCCTCAGAATCATAAAGTGTGAGAAGCTGATCCCTGAAGTCAATTTATTAAGGCATAATTCGAATGGTGTCACATACAGTACCAGTCAAAAGTTTGGACACACCTACTCATTCAAGGGTTTTTCTTTATTTTTACTCTTTTCTACTTTGTAGAATAATAGTGAAGACATCAAAACTATGAAATAACACATATGGAATCATGTAGTAACCAAAAAAGTGTTAAACAAATCAAAATATATTTTTACCTTTGAGATTCTTCAAAGTAGCCACCCATTTGCCTTGATGACAGCTTTGTACACTCTTGGCATTCTCTCAACCAACTTCATGAGGAATGCTTTTCCAACAGTCTTGAAGGAGTTCCCACATATGCTGAGCACTTGTTGGATGCTTTTCCTTCACTCTGCAGTCCAACTCATCCCAAATCATCTCAATTGGGTTGAGGTTGGATGATTGTGGAGGCCAGGTCATCTGATGCAGCACTCCATCACTCTCCTTCTTGGTAAAACAGCCTGGAGGTGTGTTTTGGGTCATTGTCCTGTTGAAAAACAAATGATAGTCCCACTAAGCGCAAACCAGATGGAATGGCGTATCGCTGCAGAATGCTGTGGTAGCCATGCTGGTTAAGTGTGCCTTGAATTCTAAATAAATCACAGACAGTGTCACCAGCAAAGCACCCCCACACCATCACACTTCCTCTTCCATGCTTCGCGGTGGGAACTACACATGCGGAAATCATCCATTCACCCACTTTGCGTCTCACAAAAGCACGGCGGTTGGAACCAAAAACATCACATTTGGACTCATCAGACCAAAGGACAGATTTCCACCGGTCTAATGTCCATTGCTCGTGTTTCTTGTCCCAAGCAAGTCTCTTCTTCTTATTGGTGTCCTTTAGAAGTGGTTTCTTTGCAGCAATTCAACCATGAAGGCCTGATTCACGCAGTCTCCTCTGAACAGTTGATGTTGAGATGTGTCTGTTACTTGAACTCTGTGAAGCATTTATTTGGGCTGCAATCTGAGGTGCAGTTAACTCTAATTAACTTATCCTCTGCAGCAGAAGTAACTCTGGGGCTTCCTTTCCTGTGTCAGTCCACATGGGAGCCAGTTTCATCGTAGCGCTTGATGGTTTTTGTGACTGCACTTGAAGAAACTTTCAAAGTTCTTTTTGCTTTTTTGCTTATTTCAGCTGTTCTTGCCATAATATGGACTCTTGTCTTTTACCAAATAGGGTTATCTTCTGTATAGCACCCCTACCTTGTCACAACACAACTGATTGGCTCAAACGCATTAAGAAGGAAAGAAATACCACAAATGTACTTTTAACAAGGCACGCCTGTTAATTGAAATACATTCCAGGTGACTACCTCATGAAGCTGGTTGAGAAAATGCCAAGAGTGTGCAAAGCTGTTATCAAGGCAAAGGATGGCTACCTTGAAGAATCTGAAATATAAAATATATTTTGATTTGTTAAACACATTTTTGGTTCCTACATGATTCCATATGTGTTATTTCATATTTTTAATGTCTTCACTATTATTCTACAATGTAGAAAACAGTAAATAAATAAAGATAAAGAAACTTTTGACTGCTACTGTATAATTTTCAAACATTCAACAATATCAGTCACTTGTTGATATTTTGCTAAAATTATAAAAGCAATATGAACTAGAGACAATGGCCTGTGCTTTTTTTTTGTATTCCAGGTAATCGGTTAACATTGTGTTCCTTTCGTCCCACCCGTCTCTCCTTTAACCTCTCCCAAGCTAATACCTAAGACTAGCTAGCATAGAACCTATGCTGTCATTTAGTCACTAGATGGGTTAAGAAAATGACATATATTTGGAACCTTAAAAAACTAAACACAGCTCTACAACTTAAAAACACATCTGGGCCCATTTTTTTTTACTTACATCGCTCAAAAACCACTTTTTGTTGATAACTCTGCGAAACATGGTGGAACTGGACGGTTTTTGTTGCAAGGAGCTTGTCCTCTGCATTAGGAAAGTGCGGACTTCATTATGTCATTCTAGCTACTGTCTTATCTGAAAAAATAGGCGTGTTACTTTCGCCCCGTGTTACTTTCATCCCGGCTCTCCCCTAGTTTAAAGGATAATAATAAAGAAAACTGTGGTGCACATTAATGTTATAAACCTATCGTTCTTTTTAGCATTATTGCATCAATTCAGCAAATGTATCACATTATGGATTTTTGTCCTTATTGCCCAGCTCTTGTATGAGGCCACTCCGGTGGGAAGTATCGGGAAGTACAGTATGGGGGCTGTCTCTGACTCTATGAATGGAGTATTATGTAAATTCATAATTGATTTTTTCCAAAACTGCATGACGTGGTAGATTGGAGTCATATGACCACTGTGTTTGAGCATGTATGTGAGATAGCCTTTCAGATATAATATACAGAAGTTATTATGTGGACATGACAGATCATTACTTTTACATCCATCCTGCTTTCACTCATGCTAAACCACATAATAACATAGATATGGTTTATTTTGGAAATCAAAAGCATAGGATGTTGATTAAGTTTTGAGCAGCAATACAGTGGCTTTGTTCCAATATCTTCACAATACACCACTTACAATGTATTGGGGTACTTACTGTAAGTGGTACACTACAATGAACACTGGAATGTGTCCAGTGTCCAGTGCCTTCTGGGTAAATGTCATCAAACTGACTGTATTTAATGTTTATTTTGAGTGACAAGGAGTTGACATTTTTACCACAAACAGACCGCCACTTAATAAAATATAAAAGATGGTTGAGTCTAGTGTTTTTCAGAAGCCTACTCATCATTACACATTTAGATAGAATTGATCTGAAATATGTCTCTTTTTGCACAGATTTGCCTCCAAACTCACACAATATCTCCTGTCTCATATTGCTCAAGGACATTGGTCAGACAATGGTAAGACATAATATCATACTTTTCAAAAAACCTACTTCTGAAATTATACATTTTTTAAAAAAATGTATCACTTTGGCACAAATTTCAAATATAAGTTGTACATTTTTAAAACTCTTAGTACAAAACTAAAAACTGAGAACACTTGTAATGCTCCCTGTCTTATGTTCAGAACCTTTAATTGTGTATTAATTGATTATGTATTAACCTTTGATTGTGTATTAATGCAGATAATGTGCAAAGCTGTCATCAAGGCAAAGGGTGGCTACTTTGAAGAATCTCAAATATAAAATATATTTTGATTTGTTTTTTGTTTACTACATGATTCCATATGTGTTATTTCATAGTTTTGATGTCTTCACTATTATTCTACAATATAGAACAGAGTAAAAATAAAGAAAAACCCTTGAATGAGTAGGTGTGGGATGTGATCTATTAGTGTGACTGTTATTTGGCCTACGTAGTAATAGGCATGTGGCTTTTATTATAACATATTTAGGCCTAGTGCTAACAGGAGACAGGAAGCGTATCAGTTTTGAGTGCTGTCCTCATATTTGTCAGCTACTACTGTAACTCACGGTTGGGTCTATAAGTAGTCTGCTGTAGTACTCGGGCTTTGTAAATTCACTTAGCTAATTGATTTCACCATGTCTTTCTCTAGGCATCACGTTGTTCGCCATCATGTGATGACACTGGTCTCTAGCCTACTTTTTAACCGGAGCGGAGGGCATCACTACCCGAAGGAAAGGGCCGACACGCTATAGATTAACAAAAAAGGCGACCCTATAACCTGCAACTGCGTTGTTTTTTAGTCTCAACTATGACCACGCCTGTCTTCTCAAAATGAGTTTTGCTGTGATGCCGGTAGCTTTAAGAAAAAAGTAGTTCGAGCATCTTTCTTTTCCTACCGCCGAAAGTTAAAGAGGAAATATTTAATGAAAGATTCATACATGGCTGAAGAAGTTTTAATAACGCCACCAGGGAAAATAACGTCGGTAAGATTTTCATGCAAGTTTGTTTTTGTAAATGACCTGCTATTCTGTTTGATTTTGATATGTCATTCATAAAAGTTCACATTCTTTACCTAATGTCCTATCTTGGATGCAATACTTTATTTATAAACTTGTTATCAACGATGTTCCATATTTATTGTAGCGACCCTGTGTTTATGAGCGCGGCATCGACTGCCACGAAAGCATGTCCAAGTGACAGTCGATACCCGCGCATATAAACACAGGGTCGCGCTACACTATATTGAATTAAAATATGACTGACATATTGACATCTGTAAATTGACATTGCTCTGTACGAACATAGGCGCCTAAATGTTACATGAGCAATCACTGTCAGCGATAGGCTAGATGCACCTAAACCTGTTTTTCTTTTACATAGTAACGTTAGAACCCATATTATGACTGACAAGAAAATACTTTATCTTTACTTAAACATCATGCCTCTGTCCTCCGAAGAGGAGGTTAGCACTCATTACATGTCACAAGACAATGTCTAGTCTACACAACCTTTCTCACGTGTGTGCGGTGGGCCTATAAGTGACTGCATCTGACCACTTAGTGCCCAAATTAAGTTCCCTGACCTGACCTGGGTGAAGTCCACCTCCATCGTGCACTGCGTTCCACTGGTTCTGGGCCAGAGTACAGTCACACTTCCTGACTGCTGATTGAACGTTACTGTTCTATTCTGAACTGTGGCTTGAGCCCCTGTGCTTTCTCCTATCCATTCCACTTCATCACAACTTGTTAGAAAGCATTTCAACTAATCTTAGTCTCCATTAGGCTAGTATAGTAAGAAAGGTAATGTATACATACAGTTGAAGTCGGAAGTTTACATACACTTAGGTTGGAGTCATTAAAACGAGTTTTTCAACCACTCCACAAATTTCTTGTTAACAAACTATAGTTTTGGCAAGTCGGTTTGGACATATACTTTGTGCATGACACAAGTCATTTTTCCAACAATTGTTTACAGACAGATTATTGAATTTATAATTCACTGTATCACAAGTCAAGTGTGTCAGAAGTTTACATACACTGAATTGACTGTGCCTTTAAACAGCTTGGAAAATTCCAGAAAATTATGTCATGGCTTTGGCAGAAAAATGCAAATCAATCCCAGAACAACAGCAAAGGACCTTGTGAAGATGCTGGAGGAAACAGGTACAAAAGTATCTGTATCCACAGTAAAACGAGTCCTCTATCGACATAACCTGAAAGGCCGCTCAGTAAGGAAGAAGCCACTGCTACAAAACTGCCATAAAAAAGCCAGACTATGGTTTGCAACTGCACATGGGGACAAAGATCGTACTTTTGGAGAAATGTCCTCTGGTCTGATGAAACAAAAAAATAACTGTTTGGTCATAATGACCATCGTTATGTTTGGAGGAAAAAGGGGGAGGCTTGCAAGCCGAAGAAAACCATCCCAACCTTGAAGCACGGGGGTGGCAGCATTATGTTGTGGGGGTGCTTTGCTGCAGGAGGGACTGGTGCACTTCACAAAATAGATGGCATCATGAGGCAGGAAAATTATGTGGATATATTGAAGCAACATCTCAAGACATCAGTCAGGAAGTTAAAGCTTGGTTGCAAACGGGTCTTCCAAATGGACAATGACCCCAAGCATATTTCCAAAGTTGTGGCGAAATGGCTTAAGGACAACAAAGTCAAGGTATTGGAGTGGCTACCACAAAGCCCTGACCTTAATCCCATAGAAAATCTGTGGGCAGAACTGAAAAAGTGTGTGCGAGCAAGGAGGCCTACAAACCTGACTCAGTTACACCAGCTCTGTCAGGAGGAATGGGCCAAAATTCACCCAACTTATTGTGGGAAGCTTGTGGAAGGCTACCCGAAACATTTGACCCAAGTTAAACAATTTATAGGCAATGCTACCAAATACTAATTGAGTGTATGTACACTTCTGACCCACTGGGAATGTGATGAAAGAAATAAAAGCTGAAATAAATAATTCTCTCTACTATTATTCTGACATTTCACATTCTTAAAATAAAGTGGTGATCCTAACTGACCTAAAACAGGGAATTTTTACTAGGATTAAAAGTTAGGAATTGTGATAAACTGAGTTTAAATGTATTTGGCTAAGGTGTTTGTAAACTTCTGACTTCAACTGTAGGATGGGCATCTGGCCCTAACTTCTGACTAATGCAAACTGGTCTAAGAGTATTTCGTATTATACTCTACGTAAATCTGATTCTCTCCATTAGTATAATATGTTACATTTCGTATGATATGTATTCATTTGTGGATGTTCATCATCCATTTCGGATGATATATTACGAATTACAATTCGTATGATATGTTACAAATTTATGTAATGTACAATATGTTAAGAATTTGCAAAACGGATGATGTGTTACGAATTCCAATTTGTTGTGGCTAATGTTAGCTAGGTAGTTAGGTAGCTAATGCTAATGTTAGCTAGCTGACTATCGTTAGCTAGGCTAGGGGTTAGGTTTAAGGTTAGGGTTAAGGTTAGAAGTTAGGTTAAAGGGTTATGGTTAGGGTAAGGGGAAGGGTTAGCTAAAAGCGTTAAGGTTAGGGGAAAGGTTAGCTAACATGCTAAGTAATTGTGAAGTAGCTAAAAAGTTGTAAGTAGTTGAAAATGTGCTAATTAGCTAAAATGCTAAAGTTGTCCGTGAAGAGATTTGAACATGCAACCTTTAGGTTGCCAGACGTAACCTTCTGTCTTACACTCTTAGAAAAAAAGTGCTATCTAGAACCTAAAGGGTTCTTCGGCAGTCCCCATTGGAGAACCCTTTGAATAACCCTTTTTGGTTCCGGGTAGAACCCATTTGGATTCCTTACATGGAACCCAAAGGGGTTCTACCTGGAACCAAAAATGGTTCTACCTAGAACCAAAAAGAGTTCTCGTATGGGGACAGCGGAAGAACCGTTTTGGAACCCTTTTTTCTAAGAGTGTATGTAACCGTACCAAACATAACATATCATACTAATTTACTTTTACTATGATGCGTCTAGTCTATGAGACCAGGCTGAGGAATAACATGTATATTGGCATTTCCACATGAGATTGGCCCAAATATATTCATGGTGTTTTGTAGCTTCCTGAAGAAAAATCAGTATCCCAATAATAATCATCACTGTATTCAAGTGGGGACATTTGGCCTGTCCTCACATGGAAAAAGGCTATTTTAGGCTTAAGGTTTGGAGTTAGGGTTAGAATATAGAGTTAGGGGTTAAGGTTAGGGTTAGGGTTAGGGAAAATAGAATTTTAAATGGGACCAATTGTTGGTCCCCAAAAAGTCCTCACACGTATAGTAATACCCTGTTGTGTGTGTGTGTGTGTGTGTGTGTGTGTGTGTGTAGATTCTCCAGATTCTCCACCAGATACAGTCAAATAATTAACATGTTAAAGGTTAATGTGGCTTATACCAACAGTTCCTCAGACCCATGGATTCCTCCAAACTAAAGGCCATAGAAGAGATGAATGAGAGCCCAACAGTAAAGACAACTTTGACCCTCATTCATATTCACACAAATCTTAAACCTTTGACTATAAATAACAGAACAAATGAACTCCTCAAGAGCAAAGGCTGGAGTACAAACCAAATAATAAAACATTAGATGTTGGTTTATGACAAGTTTACTGTACACATTTTCTCTGAGATAATCTCCCTTTATCCCTCTCTCTCTCTCTCTGCAGCACCTGACTTCATCTTTGTTGGCAGTAGCGTTCCTCACCTCCTTTGGGAGCTCCATGCTCTATGGCTACAACCTGGCAGTGGTCAACTCCCCTGCAGTGGTAAGGCCATTGAACTACACTCATATTATCTGCATTGTACATCCCATACTTTCCTGTATTGAATACTCTGCTGCGGCCAACTCCTTACTTGTGGAACCCGGAATCTCACCCAAATCATGTATTGTTGATGTAAACGGAGATTTGCGTGATCGTTGAAGTTACATTTTAATTTAGAATTCAGTTTACTTTCACCAGTCTACATTATTGACTATGTGACTATGACTATGTGACTATGGGCTGTGTCCCACAGACATCAATTTGATTTATGAAGTTTGAATTATGAGTATACATCTCACATATACAGTGCATTTGGGAAGTATCAGACCCTTTAACTTTTCCACATTTTGTTACGTTACAGCCTTATTCTAAAATGGGTCATATCAAGTTTTTTCCTCATCAATCTACACACAATACACCATAATGACCAAGCGAAAACATGATTTTAGAAATGTTTGCAAATGTATTAAAAATAAAAAACACAAATACCTTATTTACATAAGTATTCAGACCCTTTGCTATGAGACTCGACATTGAACTCAGGTGCATCCTGTTTCCATTTATCATCCTTGAAATGTTTCTACAACTTGATTGGAGTCCACCTATGGTAAATTCAATTGATAGGACATGATTTGGAAGGGCACACCTGTCTATATAAGGTCCCACATTTAACAGTGCATGTCAGAGCAAAAACCAAGCCATGAGGTCGAAGGAATAGTCCATAGAGCTCCGGGACAGGACGGTGTCAAGGCACAGATCTGGTGAAGGGTACCAAAACATATCTGCAACATTGAAGGTCTCCAAGAACACAGTTGCCTCCATCATTCTTAAATGGAAGGAGTTTGGAACCACCAAGACTCTTCCTAGAGTTGGCTGCCCGGCCGAACTGAGCAAGAGAAGGGCTCCAGAGTTCTTCGGTGGAGATGGGAGAACCTTCCAGAAGGACAACCATCTCTGCAGCACTCCACCAATCAGGCCATTATGGTAGAGTGGCCAGACGGAAGCCACTCCTCAGTAAAAGGTAAATGACAGCCCGTTTGGAGTGTGCCAAAAGGCACCTAAAGACTCTCAGACCATACGAAACAAGATCCTCTGGTCTGATGAAACCAAGATTGAACTCTTTTCAGCGGCAGGGACTGGGAGACTAGTCAGGGTCGAGGGAAAGATGAACGGAGCAAAGTACAGAGAGATCCTTGATGAAAACCTGCTCCAGAGTGCTCAGGACCTCAGATTGGGGCGAAGGTTCACCTTCCAATCTTCCAACGACCCTATGCACACAGCCAACACAACGTAGGAGTGGCTTAGAGACAAGTCTCTGAATGTCCTTGAGTTAGCTAAAGCCCGGACTTGAACCTGATCGAACATCTCTGGAGAGACCCGAAAATAGCTTTGCAGTGACGCTCCCCATCCAATTTAACAGCCTTTGAGAGGATCTGCAGAGAAGAATGGGAGAAACTCCCCAAATAAAGATGTGCCAAGCTTGTAGCGTCATACCCAAGAAGACTCAAGGCTGTAATCGCTGCCAAAGGGGCTTCAACAAAGTTCTGACTAAAGGGTCTGAATTCTTATGTAAATGTCATATTTCAGTTTTGAATTTTTTTTAAACTTACAAAAACTTCTTAAAACCTGTTTTTGCTTTGTCATTGTGTGTAGATTATTGAGGGGAAAGATACAATTTAATCCATTTAGAATAAGGCTGTAACGTAACAAAATACGGGAAAAGTCAAGGGGTCTGAATACTTACCGAATGCACTGTATCTTTTACGCTCTTACCCTCATGTACATCAGAGTGAGACCCCCAATGCTGTATCTAATATTGCTCACCATGATGAGTAAAAAAATGTGAAAGTCTGATGCTTAGCCTCCATTTTTACACTGATAGTTAAAATGAAAATGATTTGTCAGTGTGAGATAGTTTAAACTGTGTGTGCATCTGTGAAGGGTTTGTTGTCATCAGGAATGTGGATTGAATGAGGAACCAGGCTGCTCTTTATCAGAAGGAATGCAGTTGAGGCCATGCAGTTGGAATGACTGTAGAACCAATCTCTCCAAAGCTAATGCCAAATATATCCTACAGCATAAAGATAATGCTAACTATATTCTACAGCCCAAAGCTAATGCTAATTTTATCCCACCGCTATAGTGTCACTGTTGGGGTTATTGGGTATTGTCTCTTTGTCCCTTTAGCCCAAATACAGGCCACTGGTTACCGGTGTTGACTGTTGGGGTTTGGAGCAGTAAAATGCTTGCTTTATATTCTTGTTTCAATTGGTGTTGGCTGGTGCAGTATTTGCTAAGACATAATACTAGGTAAATAGCAGAACTGTAAAATAATATTTACATAAATGTACATATACAAATATTTGTTATCTTACTTTGAAAGTAGTCTATGGACAAGGAGTGACTGCAACCCACACTGTTCTTTTTTAAACTAGCCACTAGAAACGAGCGAGACAATAATATGTGGATCAATTCCCATGTACAGAACCAGTCAAAAGTTTGGACACACCTACTCATTCAAGGGTTTTTCTTTATTTTTACTATTTTCTACATTGTAGAATAATAGTGAAGACATCAAAACTATGAAATAACACATATGGAATCATGTAGTTACCAAAAAAGTGTTAAACAAATCAAAATATATTTTTCCTTTGAGATTCTTCAAAGTAAGCACCCTTTGCCTTGATGACAGCTTTGTACACTCTTGGCATTCTCTCAACCAGCTTCACCTGGAATGCTTTTCCAACAGTCTTGAAGGAGTTCCGACATATGCTGAGTACTTGTTGGCTACTTTTCCTTCACTCTGCGGTCCAACTCATCCCAAACCATCTCAATTGGGTTGAGGTCGGGTGATTGTGGAGACCAGGTCATCTGATGCAGCACTCCATCACTCTCCTTCTTGGTCAAATAGCCCTTACACCGCCTGGAGGTGTGTTTTGGGTCATTGTCCAGTTGAAAAACAAATGATAGTTCCCACTAAGCGCAAACCAGATTGGATGGCGTATCGCTGCAGAATGCTGTGGTTGCCATGCTGGTTAAGTGTGCCTTGAATTCTAAATAAATCACAGACAGTGTCACCAGCAAAGCACCCCCACACCATCACACCTCCTCCTCCATGCTTCATGGTAGGAACCATGCGTAGATCATCCGTTCACCTACTCTGCATCTCACAAAGACACAGAGGTTGGAACCAAAAATCTCAAAAGAAAGATTTCCACTGGTCTAATGTCCATTGCTTATGTTTCTTTGCCCAAGCAAGTCTCTACTTACGTTTCTTTGCAGCAATTCGACCATGAAGGCCTGATTCCTGCAGTCTCCTCTGAACAGTTGATGTTGAGATGTGTCTGTTACTTGAACTCTGTGAAGCATTTATTTGGGCTGCAATTTCTGAGGCTGGTACCTCTAATGAACTTATCCTCTGCAGCAGACCGCCTTTCCTGTGGCGGTCCTCATGAGAGCCAGTTTCATCATAGCGCTTGATGGGTTTTCCGGATTAACTGACCTTCATGTCTTTAAGTAAGGATGGACTGTCATTTCTCTTTGCTTATTTGAGCTGTTCTTGCCATAACATGGACTTGGTCTTTTACCAAATATGGCTATCTTCTGTATACCACCCCTACCTTGTCACAACACAACTGATTGGCTCAAATGCATTATGAAGGAAAGAAATTACACAAATTAACTTTTAACAAGGCACACCTGTTAATTGAAATTCATTCCAGGTGACTACCTCATGAAGCTGGTTGAGAGAGCGCAAAGCTGTCATCAAGGCAAAGGGTGGCTAAAATATATTTTGATTTGTTTAACACTTTTATGGTTACTACATGAGTCCATGTGTTATTTCATAGTTTAGATGTCTTCACTGTTATTCTACAATGTAGAAAATAGTAAAAATAAAGAAAACCCTTGAATGAGTAGGGGTGTCCAAACTTTTGACTGGTACTGTAAGTCAATCTTATGTTGAAATTTCATGCTGTTCTACACGGGGTTCCTATGTTTTAACACCCATCAGAACACTCCGTTACACTTTTAAGGAAGTAGAGAGTGTAATTACAATTTTACCATGTGTTTTTTAATTGCAGTTAAATGACCAAATCACTCTCTAGTGGGCTCATGGGTGGAATGTTATTAAAACGTTTCCTAATTTCCTAAATAATAAACATGTTTCTATGTCAACCGTTTTGTTATATTTCAGTCTTCTGTGATACACACAGAGTGTATAAAACATGTAAGACACCTGCTCTTTCCATGACATAGAGCGACCAGGCCAATCCAGGTAAAAGCTATGATCCCTTAAATCAAATCAAATCAATTTTATTTATATAGCCCTTCGTATATCAGCTGAAATCTCAAAGTGCTGTACAGAAACCCAGCCTAAAACCCCAAACAGCAAGCAATGCATGTGAAAGAGGCACGGTGGCTAGGAAAAACTCCCTAGGAAAAACTCCCTAGAAAGGCCAGAAACCTAGGAAGAAACCTAGAGAGGAACCAGGCTATGAGGGGTGGCCAGTCCTCTTCTGGCTGTGCCGGGTGGATATTATAACAGAACATGGTCAAGATGTTAAAATGTTCATAAATGACCAGCATGGTCAAATAATAATAATCATTGTAGTTGTCGAGGGTGCAACAAGCACGTCCGGTGAACAGGTCAGGGTTCCGTAGCCGCAGGCAGAACAGTTGAAACTGGAGCAGCAGCATGGCCAGGTGGACTGGGGACAGCAAGGAGTCATCATGCCAGGTAGTCCCGAGGCATGGTCCTAGGGCTCAGGTCCTCCGAGAGAAAGAAAGAAAGAGAGAAAGAGAGAATTAGAGAGAGCATATTTAAATTCACACAGGACACCGGATAAGACAAGAGAATACTCCAGATGAAACAGACTGACCCTAGCCCCCCGGCACATAAACTACTGCAGCATAAATACTGGAGGCTGAGACAGGAGGGATCAGAAGACACTGTGGCCCCATCCGATGATACCCCCGGACAGGGCCAAACAGGCAGGATATAACCCCACCCACTTTGCCAAAGCACAGCCCCCACACCACTAGAGGGATGTCTACAACCACCAACTTACCGTCCGAAGACAAGGCCGAGTATAGCCCACAAAAATCTCCGCCATGGCACAACCCAAGGGGGGGGGGCGCCAACCCAGACAGGAAGACCATGTCAGTGACTCAACCCACTCAAGTGACGCACCCCTCCCATGGACGGCATGGAAGAACACCAGTAAGTCAGTGACTCAGCCCCTGTAATAGGGTTAGAGGCAGAGAATCCCAGTGGAAAGAGGGGAACCGGCAAGGCAGAGACAGCAAGGGCGGTTCGTTGCTCCAGCCTTTCCGTTCACCTTCACACTCCTGGGCCAGACTACACTTAATCATAGGACCTACTGAAGAGATAAGTCTTCAGTAAAGACTTAAAGGTTGAGACTGAGTCTGCGTCTCTCACATGGGTAGGCAGACCATTCCATAAAAATGGAGCTCTATAGGAGAAAGCCCTACCTCCAGCCGTTTGCTTAAAAATTCTAGGGACAATTAGGAGGCCTGCGTCTTGTGACCGTAGCGTACGTGTAGGTATGTACGGCAGGACCAAATCGGAAAGATAGGTAGGAGCAAGCCCATGTAATGCTTTGTAGGTTAGCAGTAAAACCTTGAAATCAGCCCTTGCCTTAACAGGAAGCCAGTGTTGAGAGGCTAGCACTGGAGTAATATGATCAAATTTTTTGGTTCTAGTCAGGATTCTAGCAGCCGTATTTAGCACTAACTGAAGTTTGTTTAGTGCTTTATCCGGGTAGCCGGAAAGTAGAGCATTGCAGTAGTCCAGCCTAGAAGTAACAAAAGCATGGATTAATTTTTCTGCGTCATTTTTGGACCGAAAGTTTCTGATTTTTGCAATGTTACGTAGATGGAAAAAAGCTGTCCTTGAAACAGTCTTGATATGTTCTTCAAAAGAGAGATCAGGGTCCAGAGTAACACCGAGGTCCTTCACAGTTTTATTTGAGACGACTGTACAACCATCCCGATTAATTGTCAGATTGAACAGAAGATCTCTTTGTTTCTTGGGACCTAGAACAAGCATCTCTGTTTTGTCCGAGTTTAAAAGTAGAAAGTTTGCAGCCATCCACTTCCTTATGTCTGAAACACAGGCTTCTAGCGAGGGCAATTTTGGAGCTTCACCATGTTTCATTGAAATGTACAGCTGTGTGTCGTCACTTGTCACTCGTCACTTATTGATGTCACTTGTTAAAGAAGGATTTTTAAGCCTCGAGACAATTGAGACATGTATTGTGTAGGTGTACCATTCAGAGGGTGAATGGGGGGGTTGCAACCCAATATTAGGAAGGTGTTCTTTATGTAATGTTTTGTACACTCAGTGTATATAAAGTGTATTATTGGGACGCAAACTCAAAATGGAATACATTTCAACTCTATATCTGACATGGTAAAGGTGTCTTCTTATTTTAAGACTATTACCATCTGTGTGAGGTGTAAACTTTTCTTCCCAAAGTCAATTTGTTTAAGACTACCAAGAAAGACTCTGTGTGACCCTGATTTAGACCACTGCAGTAAAATGTTAGGTTAACAGCTGGACTGTAAAGTAAAGCTTAGCCAACAGTTGTACGTTCCAATTCTATCGTTGGAACTGTAGAGATATGGTTGCAACACTGCCACCAGATCTATTGCTTTAATACCTGGTCAAGTGAACTGTGAAGTAGAGCATGACCAAAATGTTTCTGTTTGTATGTTTGAAATACACTAAGGTCCGATTACTATCATCAGAACGCGCACGCACGCACGCACGCACGCGCGCACACACACACACGCACGCACACACACACACACACACACACACACACACACACACACACACACACACACACACACACACACACACACACACACACACACACAGTGCAAGTTCTCTTCCTTTCTCACTGTTCCTCGCCTGAGTATGTGAGTGGTTGAATTGATCCTGAATTGGCCACACTGTAGATTAAGAGGTTAAGGTAAAAAAAAAGGACATAGCAGTGGAATTGAATTAGTCCTGGTCTGTGACCTGAAAATGCCAGGGAGAGAGGAGAAGCACGGGCCACATGACAAGGACTCCCAGTTTGGTTGTGATTCTGCGTTCCCCTCTATAGGCTCTCATTGGCCAGATAGAGATGGATTAAATGTAAGTGGGGCTTTCTCATTGGCTTTGGCATTTTGGGAATGTAAGAATGATAGTTAGATAGTGTTTTGTACAGTTTGATGCTGGTAACAAATTGAGGTCATAGTGTCAAGGCTGTGGGTAATTGGTGAAAGGAGTCAGGCGCAGGAGAGCTGAGATGCCTGGACAAGGTATTTAATACAAGAAAAAACACCAGTAAAAACACAATACTATGGTGCTGGAAAAATACCGGTACCACGAAATAAACGGGCGTAATAACAAAACCCGGTAACAATATACCAGCCGTCAAATACAGCCTTACAATAAAACAAACACGCACACAAACATGGGGGAAACCAGAGGGTTAAATAATGAACATGTTAATGGGGGAATTGAAACCAGGTGTGTAAAAAACAAAGACAAAACAAATGGAAAATGAAAAGTGGATCGGTGATGGCTAGAAGGCCGGTGACGTCGACCGCCGAACGCCGCTCGGACAAGGAGAGGGACCGACTCCGACGGAAGTCATGACACTTAGTGACATTATGTAACACATTGTATGGTTTATGGCATACTGTGTGTCATACAGTCATTTGAATTGTGTCACACGAAGTTTATGCGATAACATCTTTGCCCCTCTCAATTTAATTCTACTCAATGAGCTCTATTGGCATGATAGGTATCTTACACTGGCAAAGCAAGAGCACAGGAACACATGAAATAAATCATAGTGATTAACAGTAGTAATACTGTTATATGGTTCCCATTCCTCTCTCCCCTCTCTGTTTCTCTCTTTCCCACAGTACATTAAAGACTTCTACAACAGGACGTCAGTGAGTCGTAATGGTACGGGGCTGGATGGGGAGGCTCTGACCCTCATGTACTCTCTCACCGTGTCTGTCTTTGCCATTGGGGGTCTACTGGGATCCCTCATGGTGGGCATGCTCGTCACCAGGTTCGGCAGGTGAGACCCTCACACGCCCCCCCATACACACACTCCCAGTGACACACACTCCTATACAGGTTTTACACAATATTCTCTGCTCCCCATTCGAGTCAGTGTTCATCTGTAGAGATTTGGAAAGTTCTGTCCTTTGAAGACCTTTGTTTTGGTTTAGGCCAATGCCTGAGACCTCCAGACACTGTGGCTGCAGGGTGGCTGTTGGCCAGCTGACATGAACAGCCTCAGAGATGCAATGCAGCATCTGGAGCTCTGGGCACTGCTACCCTGCCACCCTCCCTGGCATTCTGAGCTAGTCACACACACACACACACACACACACACACACACACACACACACACACACACACACACACAACTGAGGGCATTAGAGCAGCGCCTTCATCTATCACCCCTGAGTGACCTTCTGCCCTCTGACCCCAGGGATGACCATGCCCTCCCTCCTTTGCTCTCCTCTGCCCTTCAGAGTACACACTGTTCATCCTGTCTGCCTTTCAGAGTGCATAGTGTTTAGTTACACTGCCATTTAGAGTTTAAACTCTTTGTACGAGCTACCCAATGTGCTACACTCGTTATGTTCCCTCTACCCTTTAAAGTGCACACTCTCTGTCCCCTATACCCTTTGGAGTGCAGTCGGTGCAATCTCTGTCCCCTCTTGCCAGCTCTCTAAAGAGTGTTTTGTATTCAGTGCAGGCTTAGATCTCATTTATCTAAAGGACTCACGTGATCTGACTGGACATTTACATGCAAATGAAAGAGAACAATTTACGAGCCTAGTTATGAGCTGATCAGTTTCATCACCCAACGGTGTTTTATGGGCGATCAGAACTCAAAATGCCCTCCCTGACTGTATATCAGGGGGAGACTTTACTACTCTATGTCATAGAAGTAATGAAGGTGCACCTGCTATCGCCTCTGGCCCACATGCTTTTATGCACCGCTTCATACATTGGTACATTAATTAGCTAGTTCTTCTAATCTACACCTTTTAATGGTGGACAGAGCCAACCATAATGTGTGTGTGTGTGTGTGGTGTGTGTGCGTGTGTGCGTGTAGGAAAGGCACAGTGGTGAACTCGACGGTATTGGTGTTCATCGCTGGATCTCTCATGGGCTTCAGCAGGATCTGTGGCTCTCCAGAGATGGTCATCTTTGGCCGCTTCGTCACAGGGATCCACTCAGGTACGAACACGTCAGCGTGTCCACTCAGTGAGAAGGGTAAGGTTCAGGGTTAGAGTGTTAGAGTTAAGGTTCTAGGATAAGGGTCAAGGTTCAGGAATGAGTCACGGTTTAATCAGTCAGGAATGTATACATATGGTTATAAACGTGGCACGGTAGCTGGGCAAGGTTATGAACCTAGCAATAACAAGAAAGTGAATGTTTGCTCACTGTTGTTTCTTTTCTTGAATTTGGTCGGTGAAAAAACGTCCACGTCGTTATCGTTGTGTTGTGTAGGTATCTCTCTGAGTGTGGTGCCCATGTACCTGGGGGAGATAGCTCCTAAGAACCTGCGTGGTTTCCTGGGGCTCGTGCCCAGCCTCTTCATTTGTGCTGGGGTCTTCTCGGCCCAGATCCTGGGTCTACATGAAATTCTGGGGAAGGTACGCCAAATACCATTTCCAGGAAAAGCTTTACACTTGGCGTTCATCAGTTTAGAGATGGATTCATTTTCAATGGTTTGCGTGTTGCGTTTTTGGGGTTATGTGTGTACAGCACAGGAGGTCGGATGCGCCTTAATTGGGGAGGACGGGCTCGTGGTATTGGCTGGAGCGGAGTGGAACGGTATCAAATACATCAAACACATGGTTTCCATGCCATTCCATTTGCTCCGTTCCGGACATTATTATGAGCCGTCCTCCCCTCAGCAGCCTCCACTGGTGTACAGCTGTACGTCATGTAGGTGATGATTGTGAGTTGTTTTTCTCATGGTTACAGGAGGATCACTGGCCCCTGTTTCTCTCCCTGGTAGTGATACCCACCTTCATCCAGCTGATGCTGTTGCCATGGTTTCCGGAGAGCCCACGATACCTGCTGATTGAGAAGCACAATGTCCACGCCACCATCATAGGTCAGCATGCTAGACGACGCATTGAGACAGGGACACATACTAAGTGTGTGAATAGTGTAACCTCAGGGCTATGCTTATTTCCTGTGGCAATGTTGTCTAATCATGCGTCAAACCGTTTAGTTAACCATCAATGACAAAGTTCGAGTCGTATTTCATTTTCATTTGATACCAAAAGCATTGTCATTGCCTGGTTGAAGTGTAACTTCCTGTTTTATTTCCTACGTCAGCGTTGAAGTGGTACCGGGCCAAGTGTAACATTCAGTCAGAGATCGAGGAGATGCAGGAGGAGCAGCGCTCTCTGTCGTCGGTGGAGACGGTGTCGGTATGGCGACTGATACTGGACCCTTTGGTGCGCTGGCAGCTGCTCAGTGTGGTGGTCATCAACATCGGCATGCAGCTCTCCGGTATAGACGCTGTAAGATTACTCAGCTGTTGGCTATGGTGCTCCCCTCCTTCTCATACCTCTATCCCTCTGTTACTCCTTTTTTTAGCACTCCTCTCTCTACCTCTCTCTTTTCACCCGTTTTCACCCGTTTTCACCCCCGTCACCCCCTGCTCATTCTCTGCCATTCGCATGTCCTTTCCTTACTCTCTCACCTTCTCTCTCTCCTACACTCCACCTCTTGTCCCTCTCTCGCCCTCTTCTCCCTTTCCCCCCGAGCTCCTCCCTCTCTCACCTTCTTCCCCCTCTCACCCATTACAGTCGGGCCCACCACACCGAGAGGCTCAGTTGAAAGGCAGAATTAATGATTCCTCCTCTTTTACAAGCCTCGTGTGATCATGTGGCGAAGAACCCAAAACTACGAGTCATCATTTAACAGCAATACGATTAGCTAAATCCCTTCCTGAATTATGCTACTGAGATGCATTCATTATTCAAATGATTACCAGGACACTGGGGCCAACAAGTGCACATTTTACCCATCAGAGCTGAACTCATTAGCAGCCTCATCTCTGCAATGTATTTTTAGCAGCTAATTAGCTTTGGCAATCTATTTGAGGCAGCTCTGAAACACAGGTAGTGAGGATGAAGACGGTGGTGATGGTGATGATGATGGTATCAGGCAGATACCAGAGGTGAGCTGTAGGCTAAGTGGAGGTGACCGGTGGCAAGCCTTGCCACTGTTCTGTGACTGCAGCAGGAGAGAGGAGTGTGTTAAATGGGTGTGTAGACTTGTGTGTGTTGGTTTCTTACTACCTCCAACTGCTCCGAATCCTGATTACCCCCCTGTCTAAGGTTAACCTCCCTAAAGCCCCAAATTGAAATCAATTGAATGTGAGTGGTTGTCCACTGTTACTCTGTGCCCATGCTGTGCCACCTGTGCCAGGCTGTCCCACTTGTGACCATGCCCCTCAAGCTCAAAAGTGTCTTTCTCTATTGTAGCTCTGGTTCTATACCAACGACATCTTTAAGAACGCGGGCATCCCAGACCCAGAGATCCAGTACACTACGGTGGGTACAGGAGCCATCGAGATCATTGCCGGCCTCATCGGGGTGAGTCTATGGAGGAGACATGGGATTGGTTGTAAGCTTGCCCTGTCATAGTTGTCTCTTTTAATGGTTGTGTTATTCATGTTTTGTTGCTTTCTGTCTCTTTGTATCTCGTGTTTCTCTCTGCCCCTTCTCTCTCTCTCTCTCTCTCTCTCTCTCTCTCTCTCTCTCTCTCTCTCTGTAGTGTTTTACCATAGAGAAGCTGGGCAGGAGACCACTCATCATCGGGGGGTTTCTAGTCATGGGATTCTGCTGCGCTGGGATCACTCTCTCCCTTGTTCTACAGGTGTGTATTTGTGGTATGTGTGTGTGCGTGTGGGTGGGAGGTAGGGTGCACTGCATTTGTGTTTTACTCTACTCATCCTTCTGATACGACAGAGAGTACTTTAGTATATTTTAATCAATCAATCAAATGTATTTTATAAAGCCATTTTCAGCAGTTGTCAGAAAGAGCTTTACAGATCCCCAGCCTGAAACCCCAAAGAGCAAGCAATGCAGAGACAGTGGATAGGGAAAAACTCCCTAGAAGGCAGGAACATATAGGAAGAAACCTAGAGAGCAACCAGGCTTCGAGGTGTGGTCAGTCCTCTTCTGGCTGTACCGGGTGGAGATTTAAGAGGGATATGTGGCGAACTAGAATACAAATCTCCGTATGGAATATACTGACTAAGTTAGGTCATGGAGTCTTATGTCTTCCTCTACACTATGCTTACAGGTTCACTTACCATTCATGCGTTATGTCAGTGTTGGATGTGTGGTCGGCATCATCGCTGGTTTCTGCATTGGGCCAGGTGAGCTGCATTCTTCTACTTACTCTATCTTACTCTTCCCCTTTCAATTATCAATTTACTTTCCATTCATTTGAGCAGAGAGCACACATGCAGGCACGCGCACACAAACACACACACACACACACACACACACATCCAGGCTTCACACAGGGATACACCGGGGTGTGTTGCCAGATATGCTGGTTTCCGACCCCCTGGTGTGTATTGAAATGGCGCCCTCTGGAGGTCAAAGTTGAGCGCTTGTAAATGCAGCTAATGGCCTTGATCTCACCTCCTGATTATCTGCCTGTGTGTGATGATGATAAAGTCTTTATCCCCTATAAGATAGACAAATGAGAGAGTGTTCTGTAGAGGGACGTATGTATGTACATAACCGACTACATCCCCCTCTGGTCCTTAGTGGATTGGCTCATTCTGTCTAGGATCCTGTCTTTAATTAGGCCTCATCACGCCTCATTGGTCAGAAAGGTGATGAATGCTGCCGCTCAACAGCAAATCAAGATGAATAATGAATCGGGGGCCTAACTCCTCATCAGTCGAAAAGTGTTATTCCTCCGCCACCCACAATGATGAGGCACGAATAATTATGCACAAATAAGGCAGCCTGGGCTCATGTTCATTCAATGGGTCATTAGCAGTGTAGTAACACAAGGCGTTGCATATTCATCACTTGTGACCAAACGGGATTAGATTGCTTACTACCACATTACAATGGTAAACAATTGCTCAGGTGCCATCCAGAGCTGGGTTTAAATAGTTCGCCTGAACGTTTTCTTGAGCCTGCCTGGAGTGCCAGATTGGCAGGTCGGGTTTACACTTTTGGGACTGTTCCATTGATTCCATTGCGCCAGGCAAGCTCAATCAAACGCAGCTAGCTTATATATTTGAAAGATACTGCACCTAGGGCTGGTGCCATCCCCTACTGCTATTGTGGCCTTAAGCAGTTCATTTAACCCCTAAACTGCTACAGCAGTAATACTGTAAGGGTGACGGTGTGCTGCTCCCAGCCTGGTGTGTGAATAGTGTGTCAGGGGTTTAGGTACTGTGACAGTAAAAAATATAAATTGGAAGATTAACATTTTATTCCAGGGGGACTTTTATTTTGAAAACTCTGTATGAATGCTGTTGAAGTTTGTTATGAATTATACTGCAACACTAATGAAGGTGTTATGACTGATTCTCATGAAGTTGTTATGTATACCCCCTTCCTTACTTTCTGGATATGTAGCTACAGTAGATAAAGAGCTCTTCCTAAAGCCCCTTTATCACTCTACCTGTCAGTGTTTTTTACATAGTCTATGTTTGTATATGGGCTGAAATGATTGGTGGAATGTGTGTGTGTGTGTGCGCAGTGTACTAACGGTCAGTGTATGTATTGTAGCGGGCGTTCCTTTCCTGATAACGGCAGAGCTGTTTAAACAGTCTCACCGCCCAGCAGCCTACACTGTGGGAGGATCTCTCAACTGGATTTCCAACTTCACAGTGGGCTTCGTCTTCCCCTTCCTACAGGTAACCAACTGCCTCTGCTCTCACTTAATCTGTCCTCGCTTCATATGGCCTCTGTCCTCACTTAATAATATGCCCTCTGCCCTCAATTAACTTGACCTGGCTGTGCCCCTACTTAACATGGCAGCATCAGGGTTGCTGGCATCAGACCTTCAGGTGCCACCTACTGCCGTTGTGCCCTTGAGCATGGCACTTAACCCCTCGCCTGCTCCAGGGGCTCTGCAGTGCAGCTGACACTGTGTTGCTTCCAGCCTTTCGTGTATATGTGTGTTGCCCGGGGGTGGTATTCTACTTTGCCTGGCACTCAGCATGGCGCTGCTTCTTCCTTACGTGGCTTTACTTGACATGGCGTTGGTTCCCAACACCTTTGCTCCTCAGGACCAATGCCTGTGCAAAAAAAAACACAAATCAGGGTCAAGAACTATGAATATTACAATCGTAAAACCCTGTGTCTGTCTGTCCATCCCTCCCTCCCTGGTGTCAGATGTCCGCCGGGTCCTACTGCTACCTGGTGTTCTGCTGCGTGTGTCTGGCGGTGGCGGCCTTTGTGTTCTTCGTCATCCCCGAGACCAAGAACAAGACGTTTGTGGAGATCAGCCAGATGTTCGCCTCCAAGGAGGCGGTGCCAGAGACCCAGGGCCTGGGCCATCTCGACCAGCTCAAACTGAGGAAGATGAACGGATACGGAACCCTGGAGAATGGATCGCTGGAGTTTGACAGCTCCTCCTCCGTCCCCTGATAGTGGCTCTGAGAGAGAGGCTGGCTGCATCCCAAAACTTTTTTTCCTTCAGTATGACCATTGATAGGTTAAAAAGCTGGATTGGCTGCCACAAAGAAATCATGGGAAGTGTAGGATACAATATCATGTCGTACTGATTAACTTTTAGATTAAGCTGTGATTTTGAGATCATGCAGTAATAGAGACATGCACACATACTGTAGGCACACATAAATATACTGCACATATGCTTTCTTTTTGCCTTTTCCTTCCTATTCCAAATCAGGCCTTTGTTATTTTGCAGTCATTTAAAGGGTGTGGGTTATATCAAGACTGACAGATCTGTACATTTCTCAGAAAGGTGTAGCTTGATGTGTTTTATACATACTGTATGGTTTTATCAAAAGCCAGAGTTTATTTTCTAATATGTAACTGTATTTGAACTGTGTACATTCAAATATTTTATCAAAGTAATAATATGCAAAGCTTTATGATGTAAATGATCAATTATATACTTGTGTCAGAGCAATCCTTTTTATTGTCTAATAAATCTCAGGAGAGACATTCACTTTGTTTTAGTCATTAGAATTTAACACAAAACATGATGTATAAGTTTTGATAATGTACTTTTGGGGTTTGGGGTTGTTTGGGATATGTTACAACCAGTATTGTGTCAAGTGTTCTGTGCAGCATGTCTAACTTCCCTGGCAAGCTCTGCAGATGTATTGCACATACCAGCTAACAACAAACGTTCCCACAACTTTAGAGAACGTTCCGTTAAGAGTCTCATTAGGTCACTAACTGATGTTTTCATAGGAATGTGCCCATGATGTGCAAGAAATGTTTCCAAGAGATCGTCCCCTTAATGTAAAATTGAACCTACCCAGAAAGTGGTTACCATGTTCTCAGAATTTACAATAGTAATGTTTTAGACATGTTTAATGGAAACGTTTCAAGAACATTCATGTGTCCACATTTCTGAGGGTTAGGAGAATATTCCATCAACGCCCCACCAAACAAAGACAGAACATGGTTGTAATGTTCTCAGAACATAAGATATTAATGTTCTAGACGCGTTTCATGTGAACGTTGCAGGAACATTTCTGCGTATCAGTTGTCAGGACGTCGCCTGACGGTCCCAAAGAAACGTTCTCCCTCTAAAAAAAAACATGTTTAATTTCACATCACGCCATGTTACTGTTGCCAAGGCAATCAAGGCCCTCATTGGTGAACCAGTGATCCACTTATAGCTCTTTGTCTGTTGGCAAGGTCAGGGATACCGTCTCACACACAGTGCTTTTAGCATAGTGTTTTCAACATACGTGACATACAGTCATTATTATTCCACATGTCCTCACCTGGGATTTAAACCGACAACCTCTTTAATTCACCACATTCAGATCTTCCCGCTAGCCACCATGTCTGTGTCAGGTATTGGTTAATCTGATTATTCTCATCATTGATTTGATTGGTTTATTTCAGCTATTTAAGGCTTTTCTGTAGAGTTGTCTAATGTTGGTGGGGCATGTTAACCTGTTTTAATGATACTCCTGAATCACTATGATTAATAAAATAGTTTGTTTTGTGTACTTTGAAAAGAGCTGAGATTTACTTCAAAGTACATTCAGCCTATTGCTTTCCTGTCAATTTGTTTCATCTACATAAGTGCCTAGGGAGGAGGGGTTAGGGTTTCTTATGGGCAGGGACCAACTGTACTGGCCCAATAGGCACATGCCCTAGAGATATCCTTTATTGGGACAGTGGATAGGGTGTTTGTCATTATTTGGCAACAGTTACTAGACACCTGTCTGATCTAATTAAAATTAGTTATCAATGACACGTGTGTTCTACATGGTATATTTGGTGTGGATTTCAAAAAGACGATAGAGTTCTCTTTGAGATACTCCGATATATAGAATGAATAAATACTGATCATTTATGAGGTAGTGGAAATGTGGTCATGATTCGTGCTCAAGGGGAAATCCTACAGATGTATAGTTTGTATAGAAAATAGATGCGACAATTGCCTCCTACGGTGCGTTTTCTTTAAACTGTCTTGCGTCGATAAAAACAGCTGGACGTTATGACGTCACACCTCGAATAAAAATAAAAAGTGATTGAAGTGTTGCCATTATACATTTAGGCAAATTGCGCATTAATAAATTGGCGACAGCCTGTATGCTCACCCACCTATCGGGTTCACGTCTCAGCTAGCCCGCAAAAGTTCAGCATGGATAGAATGCAAGAATTGACTATTATTTGGTATATTCTTATAATTGTCATGTGCCAATGTTTCGCCACGGTCCGTAGGCTACTACAGTGAAACTCCTGTAGATCTGAAATAATTGGATGGTAAAACTTGCATCAGCCATTTTGATGGGGAAGCAATTCAGCCATTCTTGAAAGTCAGGACAATCCTTATCCTGCAAAGAAACATTATTTTCATAGTTTAAACAATAGGCATTTATAATTAAATGTGGAGTGGAGCTTAATAGTTACGCGTTGACAACTTCAAAATGATTCGGCAATCAACATTTATTCGAAAAACACTGTTTCCATCATCATTTATCGCAATAACGAAAGTTTAACGAAAGACAATTTCACAACTGTCGAACATATAAAAATGTTGTTTAGCTGCCGTTTTCATTACACATGTCGCATTGCTTTTGTCGAATAAACCTGCCTACTAAGAAAGTAATTTTAAATAGAACAGATAGGTGTGTTGTAATGTAACTGTTGCCAAATAATTACATTAACATATTTCGCTAAGAATGTGAGAGTAGGGTGACTCCCCTACCAGGTCTCAAACCCAGGCCATCAACACCAACGACGAACGCTCTTCATGCTTTGCCAATAAGAAATGTCTCTAGGACGTGTGTTTATTGGTTAGATCTGAAACAACTTGATAGGTGTAAGGCAATAGGATGAATGCACTTTGAAGTAAATATCAGCTCTGTTAAAAACAAACTCAAGAAAAACTATTGCCAACATGTGATTCGGGACTATGAGTATCAGAAAAGGGTTAACATGCACCACCAACATTAAACAACTATACTGAAAGCGCTTAAATTGCTGAAATAAGTAGGCCTAAATCAAATCAATGCTGAGAACGGTCCAGTTAACTGGTAGATGACATGGTAGCGTAGCAGAAAGCTCAGACAACGGTAATTCAATAGGTTGTCAGTTCAAATCCCAGGGGAGGACATGTGAATAATAATTACTGTGTAAATAAACATGCATAATGTAATCATGTATGTCAAACTAAAAAAGTTAAAAATGCTAGAAGCACTGTGGGTATGTGTGAGTATCCCTTACCTATGAATGGATCAGTGATTCATCAAACAGGATCTTGATTAGATCAATAACAAGGTGTAATGAAACATAATTTTGAAACGTGTCTAGAACATTAATACTGTATCTTATGTTCTGAGAACATGGCAACCATGTTCTGTGGGACATTGATGGAATATTCTCCTAACCCTCAGAAAACTGGACACGTTAATGTTCTTGCAACATTTTTATTTTACCTTTATTTAACTAGGCAAGTCAGTTAAGAACAAACTCTTATTTACAATGACGGCCTAGGAACAGTGGGTTAACTGCCTTGTTCAGGGGCAGAACAACAGATTTTTACCTTGTCAGCTCAGGGATTCAATCTAGCAAACTTTCAGTTACTGGCCCAACGCTCTAACCACTAGGCTACCTGCCACCCCAACATGTCTAGAACATTAAAATCTTATATTCTGAGCGCATGGCAACCATTTTCTATGTATGTTTGGTGGAATGTTGATGGAATATTCTCCTAACCCTCAGAAAACTGGACACATTAATGGTTTTGCAACGTCCCATAAAACGTGTCTAGAACATTAATGTTGTGTATTCTGAGAACATTGGAACGTTCTCCTAACTTTAATACCAAAACATGCTAAAAA
This sequence comes from Salmo trutta, assembly GCF_901001165.1. Classification (NCBI taxonomy): domain Eukaryota; kingdom Metazoa; phylum Chordata; class Actinopteri; order Salmoniformes; family Salmonidae; genus Salmo; species Salmo trutta. The sequence goes on along the minus strand of NC_042961.1, from coordinate 21,748,119 downwards.
TGTTCTCAGAATGTTTTTGCTAACATAGATAGAATGTTCCCCTAACTAACAGAAAACTTGACACTCAAACATTAGGGTAACATTACAAAAACGTTCTCTCCCCTAGAATTGTTAGCTGGGATGTCTCTACCTCTCAAGCAGCTCCCTAGCCAGGCAAAAAGAGACAGAGGGTATCCCCAACTGACTGACTCATGCTTGGCTCTGTAACATGTGGACTTGTGCCCAGACAGGGGGAGATATTTCACTGTGACACCACACTCATGATAGAGTTCCTTTCTCCCAACAGGATGTTCAGAGGCAACAACCTCTGTCCAATTAGTAGAGGAACCTACTGTCTCTCAACTGACAGGGCAGACTCAACTCTGACGCCCAGTGGCCAGAAAGATAATTGCTGTTATAATTATGTTGGACTGTGGTCTACAGTATAATGTGGCAAAACAGTACTCTATTCTATATTCTATATAAACAGTAGTATATTCTTACAGACATCACTACATGTTCATATGTACTTTCTCACTCTCACTGCAGTAGCTCACTCAAACACAAGCATGTATGCATTGCATACAAACACACTACATTACACAGCTCTCTCTCACTCTCTCTGTCTCGCTCCCTCTCTCTCTCTCTCTCTCTCTCACTCCCTCTCACTCTCTCTCTCACTCCCTCTCACTCTCTCTCTCACTCTCTCTCCCTCTCTCTGTCTCTGTCTCTCTCCCCCTCTCTCTCTCTCTCTCTCTGTCTCTGTCTCGCTCCCTCTCTCTGTCTCTGTCTCTCTCCCTCTCTCTCTCTCTCTCTCTCTCTCTCTCTCTCTCTCACTCCCTCTCACTCTCTCTCTCACTCTCTCTCCCTCTCTCTGTCTCTCTGACTCGCTCCCTCTCTCTGTCTCTGTCTCTCTCTCTCTCTCTCTCTGTCTGTCTCTCTCCCCCTCTCTCTCTCTCTCCCCCCTCTCTCTCTCTCTCTCTCTGTCTCTCTCTCTCTTGCTCGCTCTCTCTGCAGCAGTGTAATTAATGGCAGCAGCCCTGACTTCATAAGCTCTGTGAGGAGCCTTATTGCTGTGTGTCCCTGTGGCTGTGGAAGCCTGCCGCTGACGGATGAGTGTGTCGCCGTGACTCCCTTGCTGCGCCGCTGTCACCAACGCTGATGGCATTAACGTGCAGGCGACGCCGTGACAAATGCCCGTTATCAGCGAACGAGGCTGGTGACAAATGGAAGGGGCTCTCCACGGCCAGCCCTGTCATGCCGTAATAAAAAAAGATGGATGAGCCCCCCACACAGCTCTGTTAATGCGATTTAGGCAGCTCTCGCTGGCTCCAATTAAGACTATAGGACAGAGGAAGTAGGAAGGAGAGAAGGAAAGGAAGCTAGGTGGAGGGAGAGCGAGAGAGATGGGTGGAAGGAGGAGAGGTAGCTAGGTGGAGAGAGAGAGAGAGATAGGTGGAAGAGGAGTGTTAGCTAGGTGGAGGGGGGAGAGAGAGAGCGAGGTGGAAGGAAGAGAGGTAACTAGGTAGAGAGAGATAGGTGGAAGGATGAGAGGTAGCTAGGTGGATGGAGAGAAACAGCGAGAGAGACAGGTGAAAGGAAGAGAGGTAGCTAGGTAGCGAGAGAGAGAGCAAGCGAGAAAGAGAAAAGTGGAAGGAGGAGAGGTGGAGATGGAGCAGGGACATAGTTTTACAATCTAAGGTCATTTTGGACAATTTTCATCAAACTTTGCTAATCAAGCTCCATGCTTTACCTGTAGGCCTAGCTACAACATACTGTAATTATAAGTAATACTATTCACACGCTCTCATCACTATCTAGCTAGCCCATTTACACCCCATCCCCAATGTAACAGTATGTCCCATTAAAGGAGTAGTTCACTATTTTACAACATCATGTTAGATGGTTCCTCAACCTGAAAGTAGTCTATGGGCCATGAGGAATTGCAATCCATGATTCTGTTTTCTTTAAAAAGCCACTATAAACGTCAGCTAACTTTAGCCACAGCGAGCTAAAACCCAATGGTAATGATTGGAGCATGTGAACATGTTTTTGTTTTTTATGTCCAAATCACCTTTAAGTAACATCAAACCAAATATGGAGTTGATTTGAGATGATTTCAGGTGATTTTGGTCACAGGGGATCACGTGCCCCCATCACTTCCATTGATTTTTAGCTGGCGGTGGCTAAAGTTAGCTGAAGACTGTAGTTACTGTTTAATGAAAACTGAACTGTGGATTACAGTTTCTCCTGACCCATAGCCTACTTTCAGGGTGAGCAACCATCTAACAGCATGTTGTAAAATAGTGAACTACTCCTTATCTCCAACATCTTACCCCTAATGTTATCTGTCCACAATACCCACTTTGTACAGCCTCATTCTCTGCAGGGAAGACATAGGAATCCAGGGATCCATAAAATATTTACTTTACATTTCTATCTCTCTCCCTCTCTCTCTTTTCTCTCTTTCTCTCTCTTTCTCTCTCTCTCTCTCTCTCTCTCTCTCTCTCTCTCTCTCTCGCTTTCTTTTTCTCTCTCTCTCTCCCCTTTCTCTCTCTCTCTCTCTCTCTCTCTCTCCCCTTTCTCTCTCTTTCTCTCTCTCTCTCTCTCCCCTTTCTCTTTCTTTCTCTCTCTTCCTCTCTCTCTCTTGCTCTTTGTCTGTCCCTCTTTCTCTCTTCTCATTGTGTCAGAGCTGTTACGGTTCCATTTGTCAGCTATAAAGCAAAGAGAGGTCATACTTTACACTCCAGATGTATAACCTCCCGGTAATTTATTGGGTAAAAAAAACACCAATGTTTCGGCATCACAGGTTAAACATATGGAGTGTGTGACTCTTTGTTTATAGCTTACAGTTTATTCCCCGCACCTCTACACTAAATAATTTACTCTGGGTGTGCGCCAGCTCATGCTTTTTATTAGACTGTTCCATTTGTCAACATGGTAGCGGATAGCCGCTAAATGTGGCACTTCTGTGCTACTGGGTCTCCAAGTGTGTTACTGCCTGGGTCTATTCTCTCCCGTTTACCACGGCCTTGTGACCCACACGTACATGCATACACTCTCTCATGCCTCACACACACACACACACACACACACACACACACACACACACACACACACACACACACACACACACACACACAGAGAGAGAGAGAGAGAGAGAGACACACACTAGAGCGGGGTCCAGAGGTGTATTCCCCGGGGCCACAGTGAGGTTGTTTTAAGTGCTAATTATCCAGCCCTGTCCGAGGGCCACAAACAGCACTGCTGATGCCAGTGTGGAAACCAATAAGCATCCCGGGCAGGTTTCAGGCTTTTAGGGGGCAGAGCTGGTTTCTCTGGTGTTCTGGCATGTTCACATGTTTATTCCTAGAGATGATTAAAGCCCTAAGATGTTGATTGGCCCCTTTCATTGTCTGATGTGTGTTTGTCAGGGCGTTTCTACCTGTTGGTGTCTGTCTCATCTCATGGCTGCTGGTTGTAAAGTGAGTCTGTTCGGTGAAGGTTAGAGGTCATGCTTTATGTCATACAGTAGCCTACAGCCGGAAATAATGCTATTATATGGGTTATTGTAGTGAATGAAATATTAGTACTTACTAGTAAATATCGCTTATGCTATGAGCTTGGACTGTACATAACATAAACCTATTTCTAAGCTACAAGAGGGTTGAAATAAAGGTATTTGTTGCTGCCTCTGCCTCTCGTTCTGTTGTTACATCAGTTGTGTTTATTTTCCTGGAGTCATGCTGTAGCTTTCAAGTCCTTACAAGATTAGTGGGTAAATGTAGCAATCTCAATACCCGCTTCATTTTTGTTCCGTTTCGATTCATCAACCAATGCTTGTGTGGGTTTATTTGATGGTATATTGGTATATATATATATATATATATATATATATATATATATATATATATATTCAGTGCTATCAGCTGTCATTCAAATGGACCTTTACTGTTGCCCAAGTGCTCCTATAGTAAGTCAAGCCTGCCTCCTTGCCACAGAGGCACCAAGCACAGCCGAGCACTAGAGGGCACCACATACACTCTCATGCCGGGTTTAGTGGAGGAACCTGGGAGTGACGGGGCGACAAGTATGACAGCACCTGGACCATTTACAGAGAAACAACCGAGATCAACCTTCATACTTTGGTCAGTGCTCCTTATCACTCTAGCCTCTTGAATCAACCAATTACTACAGTTTCTTGCCTTTGAAAAGAATACCCTAGATGTACAGTATACGACACTTGTTTTCAGTATGCACAGAATGCAGGCCTACCGTTACACTGGCCCTGTGTTCCTGCTTCACGTCGTTATTACCCTGTGGGGTCATGACATAACCAGCCCGGCTCTCCGCCATTCACTCATAAATGCAGGGAGACACCTGGGCAATCCCATGGTGACAGAATGATGCTGAGTCTCCGATGTTTCACTTTAAAATGTGCGCCAAACAAAAAACATTGATTGCAAAGATAAACAACTTTATGCACAAGGACAACTTTTAATCATTTCCACAGAACATTTGACTAAAACACATGTACTTGAAGAACAGAGCAGATGCAAAGTTTGGTAACTGAATGACGGTTTGTGCTGCTCGTGCCGTCGTTCTGTTGTATGGTTTGTTTAACTTGGCAATCATTGATTCTTGTTTGGCGTACATTTCAAAGTGAAAAATCGGAGTCTCAGCATCATTCTGTGATCGGGGTATTGGCCATCTTTCTTCATTTACCAGGGTAAAAAACAATGCACCAATATACAGCCGGCTGCAATACACGAGGTGCCCATCTCTGTGGCTTGTCTTGCCTTTTCTTCCACTCTAAAGGGAGTTTATCTTCAAACCTATTTGAAGTCATTGTGTCTCTATTTCTTGTTGTGTACTGGGCCTAATCTCAACGAGTGGTGACAGTTCACAACTACCTGTAATGACGGAGTCCCCCCCCGTCAAAGGGGCCGGAGTGTCTCCCCCTACGAATAACAATACACGCCAGTTTCCCGGTTTGCATTGTGACTGTGTGATTCCGCGGTGAGCGCTGGCCCCTGTAAGGCTATTTACGGCCCTAAAGAGAGAGGCGCACAAAAGAGGCTGTAGTCGAGCTGAGTTAACCTGTGACTGAAACGGGGCGTAAAACGTGGTTGAACATCACCGGGTTAACAGTGTAGGGCCAACCTAGAACCTATCAGGATAAAAAATGTGGTCCGATGTTTGACTGTGCAGGGTTAACCATGTGCCGTAGGGTTTACCCATCATGATAAAACACGGTCAGAGTTTTGACCGTTCGTAGTTAACCGTGTATGGTAGTGATCGTTAAGTGTGGTCAAGGTTTTGATCGAGTGTGGTTAACCTGGTCGACCTATGAGGGTATGCTGTGTTATTAGGGGTTTTGACAGTGGTAGGTTGAGATGTGGACATATGGTGTGGGGGTCAGAGTTTAGACCCTGTGGTTGATGAGGTGTGCTCAACGCTTTTGCTTGTATAAAGTCATGAGCCACAGCTAACCGGTAGAGTCAGCATGGTGTTCTCTGTTTCTGTTGCCCGAATACATCACCTTTCTTTCCCCATCATGGGAATACCATACAGAATACACCGTAGGCAGGTTCAAACTTCACACTGGTGAAAATGGTTGGTACAGCCTTGTTCGAAATGTTTTCAAATGTGTTTTTCTTCTTTTACTGTCTGTCTGTAGCTTTCAGAAGAAGGGGTTCTTTTCTGTCAATAAACAAACTTGTTGTATTCGACCATGTTAGATATTCATCCGTTGGTCATCACTTCTAGTTTCTTTAATTGTGCGACAGAAACCCGACGAGATAGAAGAGCAGCGAGACACACCGTAGAGGAAATAAATCGGAGTTTCTCTGTCCTCCACCTCAGTTAGTATTGTCATCCAACTCTCTTGTGTCCTAACCAATGTTTTTCACTCCCGGAGAGGCGAAGACATCTCATCGCAATTTGTCCAAATCACCCTGTAGGACAACCTGTTGTTTTCTGTCTGTTGAAAACAACCAAAACTATGATGATTACAGCAGTGACAGTGACTATCACATAGCCATAATGGTTACTGAGCCTTACCAGAAGGGAAAGAGGGCTGGATGGAGGGAAGGAGAGAGAGAGCAGAGCTAACCTCAGAAAAAAGACACCCATATGGGCTGGCATTGCTTCTCGACCCTGAGACAAACAGAGTTTTCCCTCAACACACACACACACACCACACGCACATACGCGCATGAAAGCAACACACACAAACATCACAATCATTCTTCTACACGCACGCACGCACGCACACACACACACACACACACGCACATACGCGCATGAAAGCAACACACACAAACATCACAATCATTCTTCTACACGCACGCACACACACACACACACACACACAAACACACACACACACACACACACAATCAATACCAAACACCTGATGACCATATGCCCACCAATAGGCCTACCACCAATAGGACTACCACCAGCCCCTAGCACCCTACAATAAAAAGAGCTCAATCACTCAGTTATATTGGGGAAATCATGACACTCTCTCACACTGTGCTGTGTTTCTTTCATATGATTTCCCTTAGGGCCCCTCAATCTCTCCCTGATTGAGTGATGCCTGTGTTTGTGTGAGTGGACAGTGACAGAGTCACAGGCTGTCTTTGTGTGTGCGGACAGGACAGTGTGTGAGTGTGGTCCCTGCCGTGGCCTGGTTAGATGCAGCCTCAGAGCAGGGCTTTGCTCTCGACAGGGGGGCTTTTCAGCCCTCTATTTATGAGCTCTGCTTTGCATATTCATTCTGCTACTGTTAAACAAAAGGCAACAGGTCGCCTTCTCCCTCTGAAGCACTCAAAGAGCCACAGAGAGTGTACTGGGGAGTATGTGTAGCTCATGTATTGCTCATCTATTCTCCCCATAACTCCTATCGGGCCCTATCTTGTCCCTTCTAAAAATGGCTGTCTAGGGCAAACCATTATGGTTGTGGCTCTATGACTCGTTCCCTCCTAACAAGCCCATCTCAGGCTGGGAAAGAGAGGGAGAGACAGCTGGGTAGATAGCAGGGCTGTGGTTGTCACGGTGAAGCTGTTTGATTGGCGGATGGGGGGGGTTGATTGATAAGGACCCCCCCTGCTATTCCAGCGACAGCTCCTGTCAGAGAGCCAGCACGTCCTACATCAAATGTATCAACTGGTCCCCTCAACATCCCCCCCCAACCTACTCTCAAACCACCAAACCTACTTCATCACAGAGGCCCCTAGAGTCACAACTCACAGACATGACTCACAGACACAACTCAGACATGACTTAGAGAAGGATAAAATAATTGTTTACTTTCCTGATTGCATTGACTGTTTTCGAGTAGACATTTAAGTAACTTTTGTACAAATTATACTAACTGATTTACATAGAAAGTAAGTCATTGTACTTCATGGATTCATAGGAACATTTCTAGTCCCTGGTGAGAGTCAAATGTGTGACAGTACACATAATGTCCTTAAAAGACATCAGTGTAACAGTTTAGAATATGTCTTATTGTCCATTATGACCTAAATGACATGAAGTGGTGGACTTCATGTGAGGTTGCAGCAGGGCAAGTGTCAGACAAAGCTTCTCATTGACTCTTGTGGCTATTTCAGTTCTCTGATAACAGGAGGGACAGACAGGTTTTTTGGGGGAATGAGGTCGGGGGGAGAGGGAGGGGGACTGGTGGCAGAGTGAGTAGGGTGGGCCATTGGTTCCCAAACCTTTTTGCTTTGACCCACCGAAAGCCTGTTTTACTCCACAACCTATAGGGAACTAACTGTTCAGGAAACACTGACTGATACGGTTGGGTTACTATAGATATTTTGGGGAGGTGGGAATATGTGGATGAATTAGGACAGTGTGTGTACTTAGTTAGAGGCTGTATTGATGTGTGTGGGGGGGGGGGGGGGGGTATAGGCAGGGCCCTGATGGCTTGTGTGTTGGGGGAGATGAGGGGAGATCGGTCAGTGCGTCTCGCTGGACATTGAGGATATTTCTCTGTGGGTCCGGGTGCTATCCGGGCCTCAGATATGAGGGTCCCCTGTCAGCGCAGAGGGGTGACGGCCACACCGACAGGGCCGCGGGGAACACAAAGATAACACACCTGATTGACGCCTGAGGGGAGAAAACAGAGAACGTTGCTGGTGGAATGTGCGCTCTGTCGGCTGTCTTCCACCCTTTGCCCCCACCCCAGCCGTAGAACATTCCTCAAGGTTCCACCACAGCTCAAAATACAGACTGTTTACCTAATTAGGTATAAACAACAGCGATGGGAGGAAATTCAATATAAATCATTCACAATAGCACATAAATATTACATACTGTAAAAGCTGCAGGAATAAGTTTGGGGGGGGGGGTGAATTCTTTGTCACGCTACAGACAGCTATATTGGTCCGCTAATAGAGGACTATTAAAGGCCCAGTGCGCTTCTTGTGTGAAAAAAATATACACAAATATCGATATATATATATATTTTTTTCTATTTATTTATTTGTTGATCTTTCAGGGGGTGCTGCCCTCAGCACCCCTACTTCCCACAGCTATGACAGAACCGGTGTCATTTGAAAGGTCAAAATAGCATGGTTAAGGATGACACTGATGACATGACAGTTAGCTCTTAAGGAAATGATCTGGTAAGAGTGCCGTAGCTTTGCGTGTTAGCAACAGCAAGGGTTTTAGCAGGGTTGGGCTCAGTTCTGGATTGCAACTGACCTGAAATTCTATTCATGATATACAAATGAGAAATGTTATTCTACGAGAGTTTCTCAGTTTCCGTATGTTTATTTTCAATTCAACCCCAGATCCAATAGAATATCAGATCCAATAAAATATGTATTTTCTCTAGTAGCCTACTGGCTAATGCAGTGGTTACAGTTCTATACCCCACCCACAACCCAACCCCTTTTAGGACCCTGAACCCCACCCTTCGCTCCCTGCCCACAGGGTCACACCAGCCCTCATAGGTCAAAGGTTAGACCCTGGGGCGTACAGGCGTGCGGCCTGCCGGGTGGCAGCCGTGATTAGTTCCCCAGGTTGTCTGTGGAGGTAACATTAAGTTGCCATGACGACGCACTAAACAACTGGGTTTTACAATTGGAGGGACACTGGAGGGGATAGTTGGAAGGGGTGGACCTATAGGAGGACAGGCTCATTGTAATGGCTGGAATGGAATTTATACAACGGAGTCAAACATGTGGTTTCCATATGCTTGATGCGTTTGATACCGCTCCATTGATTCCATGCCAGCCATTACAATGAGCTCATTCTATTTACTCCCACCTGCCTCCTCTGGATTTCACAAAGGCCTAGCATAGCACAGCTCAGTTCAGCATAGCACCGCAGCAATCTGCACGAAAACCCCTCACACAGCCATTATGTCATCCTTATTGAGCCCAAATGCATGTATGCCTTATGCCTGCTCTGTGCAGGTTCATGTAGAGTGTGTAGGCTGCAGACTGTGTGGTGTTTCAGACTGCCTGAGCCTCAGCCCCACTGGCCCTACCCTGCAGTCCTGAAGCGCATGGTAAAGACATCAGGCCTTTCTCTTTGAAGGGGACCACTGAAACACAGCAGCTCTCAACATGCTGCGTCTCTCTTTTCAACTCCCCTCTCCCTCCAAATTCCTGCAAGACCCTGCTCCCCTCTGCTTTTTCAATTTACTCCCTCACTCGCCGATCCCTCTTTTCGCTCCCTTTCTCCCTCCTTCCCTGCTGTCAGTCACTCACTCACTCTACTTAACCCCCCCTCCCTTTCTCACTTTACTTATTGCTCTCCCTCCCCCATCCCTCCCTCACACTCCTTCTTTCAGTCCTTCTCTGAATGTTTCCGTGAGTGAGGTCATAAGATACAGTATTCTCTGAGTTCTCCGAGCAAATTGATATGGTGCTATGTTGTGGCCATTGAAAATCCCAATCCCTTTGTAGTGATATGTGTCCTGCGCTAGTCTGGAGATAGTGGTACTGTTGAACATTGGTAAAGCAAAGGAAACATTTAAAGCCTAATTTGTGACTAGACACAAGCAATTACAGTCTTTGTTTCTATGATTGCTGCCCACATGAACTTTTGCATGTGATATTGCGTTCTGTCCCTGGATGACATAAATGGGGGTCCCTCTCTGTTACAGCGGGAGCTAAAATGACAAGATTTACATTCTATTAGTTGTACATCCATGACTGTCCACATGGTCTTTAGTAGGTGACATTTGGGGTAGCTCTGTGACATTTGGGGACCGTGTCCCCTGCCGTAGAGGAATGCAGCTTGTCCGGCGTCTGTCAGAGACATCACACATGCTCCTCCACTCAGCTCTCTTCTGCCCATATGGTGCCGCGCTGGCCTCCCAGGAATGTGAACACTGTCACTGCACTGACCTCCGACCAGTTAGGGAAGCCCTCTAATGTCATTGTCATGGTGGGACTTTCCCTCCGCCCTGTTAATTCATCTCTGACGTATTGTCTCTCATTTTCTGGAGGGAAAAAATCCTAGGGTGTTAACTGTGGCGCTGTTCCAGAGTTCAGAGATTCAGGTTCAGTGTTTAACCGTCACATGTACAGCACACCCACACAATTCAGGAGATGCATTTGAGAAATGGCATTTCTTTTCAAAGCTGATTTTCTTGAATTTACATTTCTGTTCAGTAGCGCCCCCCAAACCTGCTTGGTCTTCGACACATTTTGCTTCGGTGGGCTTTTCAAATCAAATAGTGAGCGGAAAAGTGGCATCTTCAGCAACGTTGAACTGCCACTGAATCAAAAGCAATGAGAGGACGAAGAGGGATGTGGAGGAGAGGATATGATAATGGGTGGAGTAGGGGGATTGGCTTGGAGTTGGCTGAGGCAACAGACAAGCGTCAGAGTCCCTAAAGGACGTGGCATCCCCTCTCCTCCCTTCCTCCTCTCTTTCATCCCCTCTAACTTTCAGGCTTCTCCCTTTCCTCCACCGTTGGTTTGGCCTCGCTCTGTCTGTGTAAACCACATTGCACCATGGACAGACAGGAGAGAGAGAGAGAGAGAGAGAGAGAGAAAGGGAAAAGGAGAGGGAGAGAGTTTTGTTCACATTTATTGGCTTTGTTAAACAGTTAACAATGTTACTTTGGGGATTTTTATGAGACAGCAGGATATCCCACCCATTTCAGGAGACAGGTGCATACGTAGAGAGAGACCGAGAGAGAGAGAGAGAGAGAAAGAGAGAGAGGACTACATAACACAAACTAAATGACCTCATCTGATGACCTCATCTGATGACCTCATCTGACACTTTCAGCTAGGTATCTGAGAGGTTGTCTGTGAGACAACATATTAAGTAATGACTGAGTCTCTTTATCCAAATAATCTCTATCAGAGGATAACTGACGATACCCAGTAACACAGGACATCACTCTGTCTCTCTTTTTCTCCCTCATGCACACACACACACACACGCACACACACACACACACACACGCACGCACGCACGCACACACACACACGCACGCATGCACGCACACACGCGCGCGCGCACACACACACACACACACACACACACACAGAGACAATGGCTCCAGTATAAAAGGGTTGAATAAGGACAAGTGAGCTGAAATGGTGTGCTCTCTCTACTGGACGTTTTGTTCATCTGGCTTAATTCAATTTGACTCACATCGTCCACCATTAGGACAGACAGGGTTACCATCAAGTCTTATGTTCCATTAGAAAATATTAATTTTTAATTGAATTAATATCAGAGGATACCGGCGTACTGCATTCTTTGTAGCTTGATGAATTGATTAGATTCACAGTGGTTTGAGTTGGTAGCACTGTGTCAGATTCTCGCATGCAGTTTCTGAAGCATCATCACTTTAACACACTATATGTTGTGTGTGTGTGTGTTTGCTTGTGCATGATTGAAACACACGCAAACTAGCAGGGCATAGAGAGACTATATAAACTCTATGTTAACCCCCACTCTCGCACACACACACACACACACACACACACACACACACACACACACACACACACACACACACACACACACACACACACACACACACACACACACACACACACACACACACACACACACACACACACACACACACACACACACACACACACCTCACAGAGAAACCTCTGGTTAGGCATCCATAGAGACCTATCCATAGAGAATTATTCCCACTCTCTCTCATACACATCCAGGCCACTAGCATGGAGGGTCAGTCTCTCTCATACACATCCAGGCCACTAGCATGGAGGGTCAGTCTCTCTCATACACATCCAGGCCACTAGCATGGAGGGTCAGTCTCTCTCATACACATCCAGGCCACTAGCCTGGAGGGTCAGTCTCTCTCATACACATCCAGGCCACTAGCATGGAGGGTCAGTCTGAATGAGGAACTTCAGGCACAGTTGGGATTTTAATCACAGGAATACTTCTCCCCCCACCTCACACTATGAGCACCACTAGAGACCATCAGGCTTCCGCCGCTCCTGGCCTTAAACCCACGCAGGTCTGCGCGATGCAATTTGCCAACTGGTGGGAACATTTTCCCACGCTTTTTTCCTTTCCACATAAAGGCCGGACTCTCCATCCTTGCCCCGGCTACCTCACTCCTTCGAATTCTCTTCTTCCTGTGGCATTAGATGTGTTTTTATGTCCCGTCTCGGCCCAGGGGATAAGGACTGTGTGTGTGTCTGTGCCTGTGCCTGTGTCTGTGCATAAGCTGAGTCTGGTCTTGCAGCGGGTCTCAGACATTCACTCACTCAGCCCCTCTAATTCTCAGCAGCGGCAGATTGCCAGGTATTTTACTACCTCCCAGCCATGTGTCTGTGTCGCGCTCGTAGCAGCGTGGATGGTGTTAGCAGACGAGAGATGTGAAAAGCAGCCCAGAGACTCATAGGGACCTGTGTGGACGCTCTGAGAACGCGACGCTGAGAACATGGCAATGCTTGGAGGGCATCCAAACCCATCACTCCCACCACCAACGTGCTAGACCCCCAACGCTAAGCTTGTGTGTCCGAGACATGAAGTGGACCTAAATGCTCATGTTGGGAAACACGTTAGGCTTCATAGCCACACGTGTGAAAACTGAACTGAAGGTGTGTACAATATGCTAGACTCCAATGCTAAGCGTGTGGGGAAGCACATGGTGGACTGAATATTTATAGTATGAAACATGCTAGAACTCGAGAGCACCCGTGCGATAGGTGTGATACATGCATGAAGTGAATACTACATCTATGACAGAGGGGCAGAACTGTCGCCTCTCTGTGGGACCTAGCATGTCTGGGTCAGTAGAAGTGGGGTTAGGGTGAGGGTTGGAGCCAATAGGCAGGGGCGCCTGGAGAGTGCGTGTCAGAGGGCAGTGTGTAATTGAGAGTGTGTGTGGGTCAGCATGTGTAATTAGAAGTGTGTGTGAGAGAGTGGTGTGTAATCAGGAGTCAGAGGTCACCTTCTGTCTATCCTAGTGTACAGCTATAGCACACCTTGAAGCGATACTTAGGCATTTTGGCAATGACGCCCGTTATCTACTTCCCCATGGTCAGGTGAACTTGTGGATACCATTGTTATGTCTCTGTGTCCAGTACGAAGGAAGTTAGAGGTAGTTTTGTGAGCCAATGCTAACTAGCATGCTAGCAGATGCCCATAGACTTCCGGTCCTTGCGCTAGCGCTAGTCAGCAACTTCCTTCAAATTGCACACAGAGACATCAATATGATATCCATGAGTTCATCTGACTCTGGGGAAGTAGATAAAGGGCCTCATTGTCAAAATCCTGAAGTATCCCTTTAACATTATAAATACTTTCCCCTCTCAGAGACCACAGATCCCACAAAGACTGAGTAAACAATGAAACAGCATAGAAATGTTGTGGAATAGAGCATACAACATAAAAATAGACTAGGAACAGACTAGGAATAGACTAGGAATAGACTAGGAATAGACTAGTCTAGGGCACTGTTTAGCGAGCCGGGTCTGTTATGGTCTGTTTAACTGGTTCATACACCATTTCTATTGGCATGAGGAGGGAGACTGCTAAAACAAAGTGCAGGACCCACTCCCGTGCTATAGATGCTAAAACAATGGTGTTGCTGGTCGCTCATATGGAATACGTATTACTAGCATGTGTTCAGTGAAAACACATATATCTGGGTGAACCCAACGGGGCTATGAAAGCACCCCTGGCTTTGAGACTGGGAATGGAGCTGCTGTCTGGGGCGCTCAATAAGTAGATGCCAGGGAGAGACCTCTCTCTCTCTCCTTCTCTCTCTCCTTCTCTCTCTCCAGATGGATAAACAGTTGAAAAGCACACCTAATGAGCAGGATGGCTGAGAAAGTCACTGGGGTTGGGTGACTGCAGGTCTATAGGCGATTTCAGAGTGAACTTATGCTTTATTACTATAGCTTTTAAGGTTTTGTATTAGGTTTTAACTATGGTATTGCATACCTAAGGTTTGAGAACAGCATGATGGGAGCTATGACTGACAAGAGGCTGCCATGCATATTCAAATCGAATTTTATTTGTCACATACGCCGAATACAACCTTACCGTGAAATGCTTACTTACAAGCACTTAACCAACAATGCAGTTCAATATATTTACTAAATAAACTAATGGAATTAAATAAAAAGTAACACAATAAAATAACAATAACGAGGCTATATACAGGAGATACCGGTACCGAGTCAATGTGTGGGGGTACAGGTTAGTCGAGGTAATTTGTACATGTAGGTAGGGGTAAAGTGACTGTACATAGATAATAAACAGCGAGTAGCAATAGTGTAAAAATAAGGGGGGGGGGGGGTCAATGTAAATAGTCCTGGTGGCCATTTGAATAATTGTTCAGCAGTCTTATGGCTTGGGGGTAGAAGCTGTTAAGGAGCCTTTTGGTCCTAGACTTGGCGCTATGGTATTGCTTGCCGTGCGGTAGCAGAGAGAACATTTTTACATTTACATTTTAGTCATTTAGCAGACGCTCTTATCCAGAGCAACTTACAGTAGTGAATGCATACATTTCATACATTTTTTTCCCCCGTACTGGTCCCCCGTGGGAATCAAACCCACAACCCTGGCATTGCAAACACCATGATCTACCAACTGAGCCACACGGGACTAGAACACTCTATGACTTGGGTGACTGGAGTTTTTGTCAATTTTTTGTCTTCCTTTGACACCACTTAGTATATAGGTTCTGGGTGGCAGGAAGCTTGGCCCCAGTGATGTACTGGGCCGTTCGCACTACCCTCTGTAGCACCTTACGGTCAGATGCTGAGCAGTTGCCGTACTAGGCGGTGATGCAACCGGTCAGGATGCTCTCGATGTTGCAGCTGTATAACATTTTGAGAATCTGGGGACCCATGCCAAATCTTTTCAGTCTCCTGTGGGGGAACAGGTGTTGTCGTGCCCTCTTCACGACTGTCTTGGTGTGTTCGGACCATAAAAATGTGTTGCTGATGTTAATACCAAGGAACTTGAAACTCTCAACCCGCTCCACTACAGCCCCATCGATGTTAATGGGCCTGTTCGGCCCTCCTTTTCCTGTAGTCCACGATCAGCTCCTATGTCTTGCTCACATTGAGGGAGAGGTTGTTGTCCTGGCACCACACTGCCAGGTTTCTGACCTCGTCCTTATTGCCTACCTTTACCACCTGGGGGGCGGCCCGTCAGGAAGTCCAGGATCCAGTTGCAGAGGGAGGTGTTTTGTCCCAGGGTCCTTAGCTTAGTGATGAGCTTTGTCTGTGATCAGGCCTACTACTGTTGTGTCGTCAGCAAAATTATTGATGGTGTTGGAGTCATGCTTGGCCACGTAGTCGTGAGTGAACAGGGAGTACAGGAGGGGACTAAGCACGCACACCTGAGGGGCCCCAGTGTTGAGGATCAGCGTGGCAGATGTGTTGTTGCCTACCTTTACCACCTGGGGGGCGGCCCGTCAGGAAGTCCAGGATCCAGTTGCAGAGGGAGGTGTTTAGTCCCAGGGTCCTTAGCTTGGTGATGAGCTTTGTGGGCACTATGGTGTTGAACGCTGAGCTGTATATTATGACTTCTGATGACTTCTGTGGATGAGGAAAATTTAGCACTTCTGATTGGCCAGGATGATAAAACAAGGATTAATGATCTGTTACCTCAGTCTACCCGCCTTGAATATCTATATCCTCTGTCCTTTCATAAATAGTCTAATGAATGTTTAAGTTCTCATGGAGTTTCTGTTTTGTGTCAATTTCTCACGAGAAGAGAGCTGACATGATGATTAGCAAGTTTCTAGTTCCTCCTGGGTGAACATGATGTTTGTCTTTGTAAGAAAAACTGAGGGAAGGTGTGTGTTTAGCAATTAAATATTTCAGGTCTTATGGGCCCTGTATCACATCCACTTTAAGTGATGGCATAGATGGAAAGGAAAGTAGAGATAGCGGGAGAGAGAAGGAGGAGAGAACAAAGGAGGGGAAAAGAGGTTGTGGGGAGAGTGAAGGATAAGGGCGAAGGTGGGGGGAGAGAGGTAGTGGTGTGGTGAAGAGGGAGCGAGAGAGAGGTGGTGGAGGAGGGATGGTAGTGGGGACCCCCACAGGGCTGCTGATGGATGTGGGGCTCCTGGGGTTAAGGGGAGGGCAGGCAGGCCTTGTGCCGGGCTGCAGTGGCAGCTACCTGCCGCTCATCTCACACACTTGTACACGCACAAACACACACAAACACACAGATAGAGAGAACAAGAAGACAATGCTAATGGGAGGATGGGAAGGGAACATAAATACAAAGCAACTAGCAATGAGAAGTCAGACAGTTCAAGACTTAGGCTTGGCCTAATACTCACAGATTAATAAAGTTCAGCGTAATGAAATTGCCCTCAATTAGAGCTCATCAAATACATAAACCCTTTCATTTTAACAGTCCTTACACCTCTGTATAATATTGCTGACCATTATTTAGGGTGATTTTAGAGACTAAAGACTGTGTTAGTTCAATAAATATCTGTTGTTGTTTGCTAGGCCTACTATAATATGTCTTTCTTGTACCAATGTAGTAGAGTAGACAGACATGGTGCCCCCTGGTGGTTCATATGAGTAACTGCTGGCAGGTTGACAAGGACAAATGATAGTGTGATTTGTCAATGACAGTGTTAAGTCCATCCATTATAGAGTGCTTCAATAGTCCTCCATGAAAATCAATAATATTTTAGTGCGCACTCACTTTCATGATATGCGGCACCTGATTGAAAGAGGGATTGAAAACATTTGTAGTCTCTGTGTAGTCCAAATATTTTATTGCCTATTCAGTCTGTTTATTGGATTGATTTACTCAACAGACAACACATAACAGATCAATATTAGACACCAGTGCAATTCAATATCGAACGCATACAATGCTTTTACTGTGGGCTATACATTTTTATTTTCATAATAACAATTACAAAGATATGACTGTAGCCAGGGGTAAAGTTAGGCTACTGGTTGGCCCTACACATTCATTTAAGAGCTAACAAACGTCAAATGATGTCAATCAAACATTAAAAGAGTGGCGGGGCTCTGGGCATCAGTCTGATCATCACGTGGCTGAAACCAAACCCTGGATCTGACCACCTGAAACGCCTGTGCTTGCTGGACCACAACCGAATTAATGGCAGGCAGTCAATAAACCAGAGGTTCTTCCTGGTGATGGATATATTCTAAGGGTCCCATGTAATAAAGGGTGGGGTGGGGTCTGCATTTAAGGGGATAGTTTGGGATTTTGTCAATGAAGCCCTTTATCTACTTCCCCAAGGTCAGATGAACTTTGGGATACCATTTTTATGACTCTGCATCCAGTATGAAGGACACAGCTTAGTGAAAAGACTGTAAGTCTTCAGGGTGTAGGCTACTCCGATACTTTCAGTCTTTGTGCTAAGCTAGGACTAACCATTGGCTCGGAAAACTACCCCTAACTTCCTTCATATTGAATGCAAAGACATAAAAATGGTATCAACAAGTTTATTTGGGCTCGTGAGGGGTGCAGTGTTCTAAGACACTGCATCTCAGTGCAAGAGGTATCACTGCAGTACCTGGTTCGAATCCAGGCTGCATCACATCCTGCTGTGATTGGCAGAACAGTTGGGCCCGTTGTCGTCCGGGTTTGGCCAGGGTAAATAAGAATTGTAAATAAGAATTTGTTCTTTACTGACTTGCCTAGTTAAATAAAGGTTAAAATTAAAAAATAAAACATCTGACTGGAGAAGTAGGCTGGATAAAGTGTTTCAGTGCCTAAATCCTGAACTATCCCTTTAAGGGGTCTTCGACGCTTCACTTAACCCAAATAAATGAATTGAGTGATTCATTTGAACACTTGGCCTCTAATGGCCCATTTACCCATCCTAGGTGAGAAAGTCCTCTTACACGAAATGTCCACAACGATTAATAATTGTTCTGTCTGATTTCTCTCATAATGAAGTGAGTTTTCGTTGAAGAAGTCTGTTGCATTCGGGACAGTGCGACTGAATGATCAATTGGATAGGCTATTCAATAGGCTATCGCTTCAGTTTGCAGTTATACTGTAAGGTTACATTTTGCAAAGATATTCATGTGGCCTAATGTTTGTTAATCTACCCTAGCTTTCTTCGTTAAAATCCCCAATGTCTACGAGCCCATGAGGAGCATCGGGTGAGAAGCGGCCGTTTAGGCAAGTGGAGATGAATGGTCTCTCTTTATCAAATGAAAGGAGGGGGTGTTTAAAAAAAACGTTAATCGCCTGTAATCCTGTTAATATGCCAGTCTCTCACTTTTCTTCGGCAATACACAAGAGACACTGCTAAAAAGTATCCACAGCTAATCCCAGTGACATATCCCAGTTTCATCCAAAAAACGAAAAACATTACATCTAGGCATAATGTAGCTGTGAACTAGGCTATTGCATAACGTTCGCATTGATGGAAAGAGGCTATTGTCCTAAAATGGACTGCAATTTTAAGTTTGGATTTTTCTCTTTCAATTTGGAATATACTTTTTAGGATAATCTAGGAACGTTCCTTTAACTCGTTTTTGATTTCATTAATTCAGAGGGTCGTTTCGGTGTAGAAGCGTCATTGCGCGCTAGGTACGCAAGACTCCTGCTTCTCCGCAAGTGTTTACTTTTCCTCAGGTGAAGATATGTTTTAAACACAGGGGGAGGAGGGACGCTTTTGTTCTGCAGAAAAAGGGGGCTTGTTCCTCGCAGATCGCCCTTCCATTTTAACCAGGGGTGTGAGTGCGAACAAGGGGTTGACATTGGAGCCTGCGATGGGAGTAGATGGGAGTAGATGGGAGACAGTCCTGCACTACCGAACACTGAAGCAACATCACCCGCTCTGAACGCCCGGGACGCGCACGTTATCCACCACGCAGAAGCCAGATATAAACTCTCTACAACAGGATACACTGGATGATAGCGATTGAGGATTCTCTGAAGGAATTACAAAGAGATAGCTATCTGCAGCAAATTAACTGTCATCTTCATTGGCATCGGATGACCTTGCATTTGTATCCTTATTATTAGGAAACTCATCCAGCGCTTTCTTTGCCAAAACTTGAATGCACCTCTCTTCTAAGTAAGTGCACTTATACGTTGCTAGTCGAGAGGGCCGCCTGACAGATAGACAGTTATTATCAATAATCAATTATCATTAATCATTATTATCAATTATCATTGTCACAGTTTCACATTATACTGTCAAGGTTGTCGATCAGTTGTGAGCGCCAGCCTTGCCAAAACAGGCTATGGACATGTATTTGACATGAAATGTACACACATTTTTTACAAAACATATAATAGGCTTAACCACTTCTTCCACCATCTTTGATCGTTTGGGATTTTAATGAAGCTTTTGAAGAGCGACGACTTAATCAATTGCAACCGAAACCAGTGTTTCACACAGTTTACCTTCACCAAATAACCTCGGAACACTGCAAGCCCTGTGGTCTGTATTTGTCGAAGGAACAATCAACACAATCAATATGCGACGCCTCCCTTCCCGGTTGAGTTATCTGTGAGTATTTCCTGCGAGTCTCAGTTATACTTCTGTTGATTCATGTTTCATTAATGTGCCCTAATATATTATAACTCATTAATTATTCTCTTTTTTTCCAGGTTCCTACACTTCTTCGCATTCTGTTACTATGCTCAGGTATGTTCATATGCATGCTTTGAAATAGCCCAAATATTTTGTATATCAGCAGGCATTGTGAAAATAATATAGCATTCTTGATTATGATTTTAAATATCTCACGCGTTTTCGGTTAATTTGCCAATCATTTACAAACTGTTCAGTCTATCAGTGGATTATTGGATACAATTGTAAATCTCCTTGAATGACAAGTCATTATTTTACGCATCTTGAAAATTCGTATAACTAACCTACATCAAATGTCACTGTTAAAACATATGGTTAGGTTTCTGGGGCTGAAAGCACGGTGTAATAATAGCGAGCAGTGAGGGAGAGAGAGACGAGAGATCATATAATTTGTGATATAACGAGACATCAGATGTGTCCCACCGCGCAAGGGGCAGCGGGCGCGCTGCATGCCGCCCGCGTCACATTTTGGCACGGTATATGTTGCGAACATACTGCCCTCGCGCAGGATGCGTGGGCACAGAATGGGCATCGCGTGGGGAAAGGCGAGTCTGTGAAAAATGTCGTGGGGTTCAAATATAAAGGCCAAAGTTCATTCCTTCGTTGTCCTCCTTGGAACAGAATGAGGGCGTATGGCTAAGTGTCAAATAGGGAAGCTTTTAATATAGGCATGAATATGTCCATTTGCTCCGTTTAATGTGAGGGAAATAATAAACATGTATTATGTAGGCTATAGCCTGTTTGATATTTTGGACATGTTTTTTTAGCGTCTACCTCGACTCACTTTACGCACAAGCTGTTGCAGATTGCGCGCTCTTTTTAATTTCTAGGTTTTCATGCTTTTAATTATGCATGCATAATTTAAGGAACTGTAGGCCTTTGTATCGGCGGTATATTCATGTGGTCTATTGCATGTTATAAAGTTATGTGTTATTATAGCCAATAATGGCAAGTAGACCTAAAGAACATGGGAAACATCTCTCCAAACTGGCTTCTGTTGGTTTTAGAGCTAAATAATGATGCTATTATTGCTTAGTACATACGCTACTGTAATTACATTGAAGCAATTTTTGCAAATACTGATTGTGATGCCATTTAATTTCTGACAGGTAACCAATCAGTCCCCGCCTAATTTCACGCAGCATGTAAGCGAGCAGAGCAAGGTGACAGACCGTGTGAGCCGCAGGTTAATTCGGACCTATCAACTTTACAGCCGAACCAGCGGGAAGCACGTGCAGGTTCTGCCCAACAAGAAGATCAACGCCATGGCAGAAGATGGAGACATACACGGTAAGCTCAATATCCAAACTTTATGGATTTGTTTCAAGTTCCTCACGTTTTTTGGTCGGTTTTAACTTGCCGAAATCCATTATTACTATTTATAAAACTCTAAACTAACCTACTAAAATAAACGTATGTCTACAACAGGCTTAGGCTATGCCTATATAGGCACAGGGCCTAAAGGCCAATTTTGGCTTAACAAACTATCATGTGCAAGAGCCACATGCTTACTGTGAATTCTACAGAAGTTATTTTTCTGTCGTTTTTGACAGTAAATAACACGGCTACTGTATCAGCTGGTATTGCTAAGAAGAGGCCGCTGACCGACAAAATTGTCAAATGGATTGAAGATTGTGCTGTAGGTGATTCTCCAGAGAGACTCATGTCTGGAAGAGCCATTAGAAATAATCATCCTTCAACCTCCTGAATGAACATTTCCTGCATAGCTCTCCTGCTCTCTCTTTCCTCTGACCAGCTTCAGAACCAAAATAGGGCCCGCCGAATTTTCAACCAGCCCGCCTGCATTTTACGCAGTTTCCCCTTGCCAGCCAGTCAACATTTAGCCTTCTCTATTATCTTTGCATATTCACAAATGAACTATATTTTTCAAACTTGGATTTTATATTTTAAAATGAAGTCCATTTTTTTGTGATTTTTCATTGGGCTATTCCCATTGCCATTAAATGGTGTTAGATTTAAACATAATTAGGCAGCAAACTGGACCTTTGACTCTGTGTGTATGCTGCAGTAGGTCCTGTCTAATGTGGTGTGTGAATACACTTGTGTGTGTGTTTGTGGTTTGCAGCAGAGGGTGTGGAGGTCACCTATGCCAGTACCACCTGTACCATGGTAGCAGGTTGTATGTGTGGGTCTAAAGCTGTGGCTTGGATGAGGCGTTTATTGTTTAGCCCCACACCAACCATCTAACCACAACCTCAACTATAGCAGTAACTCAATGACCACTTGGGTGTGCATGGACCAGAGAGTGGTTAGAATCTCTAAGGGACTTACAAGTGGCTAACATTTTGAAAATACATTTCTGTTGAATTTTGATTTGTGTATCACAAGAACAGAGGTTGAGCAGTAAAATGATCAGATGCACCAAGGGTTATTCATTTCTCCAAATGTTGGTCCAGGAATGTGTGTCATCATCATGTAGGTAGGGGGATGGGAAACCCAGGACGAGTAGGGGCTGCCTTGGCAGAAGCTAATGGGGACCCTAATAAAATACTAAATCATAACTCTTAGTGAGCCTTTGAAAAGTTTATTTATAATGGCTAGGTAGGCATTGTGTGCCTCCGTGGAAGGCAACAACAAAATAGATAAACATATTTTAGTTTGGAAAATAAGGATATCGGTGTTATCAATCATAGAAGCAGTTGTGACTTACAGCATCTATAAACACATATTAAGATAAGCCATTTAACACACTTCTATTTATGTCCATCTGTCTCCAAGCGTGATCTATGATAGAGATGAATGTGGTGCTTATGTGTGACGGGAGTACAGATTTAGAGAAAAAAGTTGATAGTCCTTCCAGGATGGCCTCTTTAGTTTTCAAAGAATTGAGGTACACATGTTTTTATGATTCTGCAAGATTTTAAGCTCGCATAAATCCTCAGGAATGGTCCCCACAGGTTTTGTGTGTGTGTGTGTGTGATATATAGAATTTTCTCTTGTAAAAATAGAAACTGAATCAGCTTAACCATGTCTTTAAGCAACATCCTATTACTAACAGTGCATAAGCCCTGGTTCATAATAAAACTCCTTTGTTTCCTCAGCCAAACTCGTCGTAGAGACAGACACGTTTGGAAGTCGCGTGCGGATTAAAGGAGCAGAGACAGGATTCTACATCTGCATGAACAAGAAGGGAAAGCTGATCGGGAAGGTAAGGAGAAAAATTCCTTTGTGCACTGCACTGGGGGTTATGATCTATGGTAATGCCAGTGTGCTGCCCTTTTCCATTGGCTCTGTTTTCAAGCTTCTTAGGCTGTGGTTCCAAGGTTTGATTATATTGTAGTTCTGTTTGGGTTTTCTAAGACTTGTGGTTTTGTATGGCGACTCGGCAGCAGTTCTCACCATAGTTCAGTGTGGTTATGGATCTGTTTGGTGGTTCCCTACAGCTATAGCTCCAGGACTGTCCACCTCTGGTATGTTCTGCATGGGAGAAGGTTAGAGTCATTGTATGTTGTTGGAAGTCACCTCCTCTGTGTAGCGTATTGTGGGTTTGAGGGTGTCTCTGCTCCTCTCTCGCTGTGCTGGCTAATAAACAGGGCTGCCATCTCCGCCCCCCTACAGAACCCTGCCAGGTGCACCATCTGCCCTGAGCTGCCTCTCTCTGCCATACCGGCCCAGCAACAGCCTGTGTGTGTGTTTGAACGACTGTATGTGTATATTTGTGTATGTTGCACTTGCTTTCTGGCTGCATGCGATGCTAGATTTATTTTTAACAGCCCATTTTGTCCAGCTAGGTTATTGAGCAGGGTTAGCTACGTTAGTGTTGCCGGTGTGTGACGTGTCACAGACCAGTGGAGGTTGGGCTGGAGGGGCTGTGGGAGGACACCAGGGCCTAGCAACTGCTCATAGTACAAGAGGACAACCCCCCCCCCCCACCCTCAATGTAGAATACTAGATCAACAGAAACAACATCCACCCCGTCGTACCATTTCTCAAAATGTAGAGATAGAATAAATGCAAGACAACCGTGTATTTGATTGTACCAAAGGGAGACTAGAGTCGTTTATTTCAGGATCTACTGATTGATATTAAAGTCGATGAGCCCTCTGTGGTTCGATTCAGCCATGCCACAAACGAGACAGTGTAGTGCTAAGTAGAAGGAAATCCACACATGAAGCTGATAAAGAATTTGAACTCCTCAGGTATTTCTGCTATGATGGCATGTCTTAGGCTGCTAACTCTTGAGTGGTCCTCATGAATGCGTCTCTGTGTTTACTGAGGAGGGAGACTCATTGCTTACTGTCATCCCCTCTCTCTGATCTGAGCCTGTAATGACTGTAGCATATGCTTCATGCGTGTGGAGAGCGCTGCGTGCACACGTGTTTGTGTGTGTGTGTGCGCAGGGACATACTGTTCGGGGTAGCCTTCTTACATCTGATATTTCCTATCTGTAAATCTTCATAGAAAGCTCCCTCAGATGCTCCGACTGACCTGGTGTGTGTGTGTGTGTGTGTGTGTGTGTGTGTGTGTGTGTGTGTGTGTGTTTGTCTTTCAAAGAAAAATGGGCAAGGCCGCGACTGCATCTTCTCAGAGATTGTCCTGGAGAATAACTACACGGCGCTGAGGAACGCACGCTTCGAGGGTTGGTACATGGCATTCACCAGACGTGGACGCCCCCGGAAAGGCTCGCAAACACGGCAGCACCAACGCGAGGTCCATTTTATGAAACGACTGCCTCGGGGATCCAATCCCACTCATCCGGCCCAGCACAAGGCCTTTGACTTCGTCCACTACCCCTTCAGCCCCAGGACTAAACGCACACGCTACTCAGCCGAAGGCTGAGGGGGGCAGAGAGGGTGAGACAGAGGATAATAAACACTGACTGAAGCAAGAATTAACTCCTCTTTCCAAAACCTCTAGAGACATTTTTTTTGTACTGAGCGTTACTATACCTAACATGTAGTTTTTCTATTTTTTTCAAAAAGTAAATTTTTTAAAGAAAAAACCCATAACAAATATATTTTTGTACCTGATACTTTTAGTACTGATGTGTTGTCTTTAGATGCACATAACTCATCATCTGACATTTTGGGTGCTGACATTTTAGTAAAGCGTGGACTTTGTATTGTCTCTCTGTATTTTGGGTTGTGTTTTCGCTTTTGTTTGACTGTTCAGAGTCGTTTGGACTCACACCTGCTGCTCCAAGAGACTTGAAGGGCCCTGATCGACCGCACTGCCAGAAAATGCTGCGTTCAGAGACACATACAGTACACACACACACAAACACAAACACACACAGCATCAATGCTGCATTCAGGAGCGCCATGTTGAGTAACGTTGCGTTCAGTATCACACACAGACCCAACACCTCTGTTGAATGCTGTGGTGTGACCTTGCTACTTTGGGAATTCTATAGAGACAAACACAGTTAAAGCAAACAGAGCTTTAAGTACACACAATGGAAAATGTGGCAGCTATATTGATAATCACAGGTTTCCTGCTATGGTTATAACTGTAAATTAGAGGTGTAAAAATGCATTGATATGTCGGAAACCCCCTTTGTTTTTGTTACCCTGTCTGTTTTTATACATATATAAATCTATTTTTATTTTAAGGATGTGTACAAATAATTTTAATGATGGATTATTTATTTAAAATGTGTAATAAATGTACATTAGAATACTGATATTAAACTCTTGTTTGTTATGTGGTTGTTTTACACACTTTGAACCAACCACCTTCGGAACAGCAGGGGTGTGTGGGTAAAATCACTGGAGAAGCCAGAAAAAAAAGCCATATTGCAACCTATGTGTTGTGATAATTGCATTGTTCCTTCTATAACCTGTTAGTTCATATGTCTTGCCACCGTGATAAATACTGTATGCCTAAGGCCGAGACAATAAGTAGACACAGTGGCAGAATAAATTCAACCGTACATTTGATTCATCACAAAACTGGAGAGCAACTTCTGTCTGGTGAAGTCCACAAAGCATATTTATTGCATGTAACAAACAGTTACATGACCTACAGCATGTTGAAGTAAGTTAATGTTTCCGACATTTTTGAACTACTAAACAACTATTGCTTTAGAACCACAGAGAGTTACCGCAAGTCGCAAAGAAAACAGGAGCTGCCTCCACTATTCCAGCACCATTTCAACATCATCAAATCCCCCAAGCTTAGTCTACTACAGTGACAACTAAAAGATATCAAAAACAATTTAGTCCAATCGACATAAGCTAAATATGATGGAGCTGTCCATGATTTAGATATTTTTTGGTGGTATGTGTGTGCGTTCGCTCAAGTAGAAAAACATGTTGACTCATCCTACGTGTAGACAAACGCCAATGCCATCCTCCTCTCTTTCATGTTGACGAAATTGTCTATCACTCTTTTATTTTTGGTCATCCTAGGTTACCTGTCTTAAATGCTTACCTCCTTTCAAGGGTAACGTTAGCTAGTTAACATTAGCCTTCTACAGCTAACTACATATTGAACTTCCATCCTCTCAGTCATGGGGCACAATGTATGCATTTATGGTTGGATCAGAATCGACATTATAATCATTGGCCAGTACAGAGAATTAAGTCCAAATCCCTATCGCTATCCATGGCTAATTTAGGAAAGGGTCAATTTTAACTAGCTAGCTAGCCACCAGAGGACAACAACACATTGAGATGCAACAATTCAAGTAGTTTCTGTCAGTTACGTATTTCTGTCAATGCGATGTGATAGGAGTGAAGCCAAATCCAAACCGGCTTTTTTTTAGGACCATTCACAGATGAGCTCTCAGTTTAGCACAACGCTGATTGGCTATTATTTTATACTTTTTTTATCAAGGGAGGCCAAATGCTTACTGGCTTGCCTTGCATTCAATGCTACGGGCAGCAACAATGTCATACTCTTTTTGACCAGACAGCATCAGATTGATGGCCTACACATACAGAGACAAAGGGTCGCTGTTTCGCTCGCTCAGATACATTCAGCTGAAGGAAAATGATGAAACAGAGAGACGAAAGATAAATCATTTTATATGTTTTTTGGGGGTTTCCCTTGGCATCATGAATACACGCCTCTGCTTGGGAAGTGGGAGTATCGTTCAGGCACACACTGGAGATAGCTTAAGTCGCTTCATGCATGCGCGCAAGCGCACAGGCACACACGCACACACACACACACACACACACACACACACACACACACACACACACACACACACACACACACACACACAGGGCACTTGGATCACATCAGCATTCTAATGATATATAACACAGAAGGTCATCCCTTCCCAGCCTTCAAATGCTTTATGCATACATCATGTCGTTTCCATGAGTTGATCTTAGAAATGTGAACTGTAAAGTGGGAAATGTTTTCGTCCTCTAACCTTGCACTCAAAGATTATACACTGCTCAAAAAAATAAAGGGCACACTAAAATAACACATCCTAGATCTGAATGAATGAAATAATCTTATTAAATACTTTTTTCTTTACATAGTTGAATGTGCTGACAACAAAATCACACAAAAATAACCAATGCAAATCCAATTTATCAACCCATGGAGGTCTGGACTTGGAGTCACACTCAAAATTAAAGTGGAAAACCACACTACAGGCTGATCCAACTTTGATGTAATGTCCTTAAAACAAGTCAAAATGAGGCTCAGTAGTGTGTGTGGCCTCCACGTGCCTGTATGACCTCCCTACAACGTCTGGGCATGCTCCTGATGAGGTGGTGGATGGTCTCCTGAGGGATCTCCACCCAGACCTGGACTAAAGCATCCGCCAACTCCTGGACAGTCTGTGGTGCAACGTGGCGTTGGTGGATGGAGCGAGACATGATGTCCCAGATGTGCTCAATTGGATTCAGGTCTGGGGAACGGGCGGGCCAGTCCATAGCATCAATGCCTTCCTCTTGCAGGAACTGCTGACACACTCCAGCCACATGAGGTCTAGCATTGTCTTGCATTAGGAGGAACCCAGGGCCAACCGCACCAGCATATGGTCTCACAAGGGGTCTGAGAAGCTCATCTCGGTACCTAATGGCAGTCAGGCTACCTCTGGCGAGCACATGGAGGGCTGTGCGGCCCCCAAAGAAATGCCACCCCACACCATGACTGACCCACCGCCAAACCGGTCATGCTGGAGGATGTTGCAGGCAGCAGAACGTTCTCCACGGCGTCTCCAGACTCTGTCAAGTCTGTCACATGTGCTCAGTGTGAACCTGCTTTCATCTGTGAAGAGCACAGGGCGCCAGTGGCGAATTTGCCAATCTTGGTGTTCTCTGGCAAATGCCAAACGTCCTGCATGGTGTTGGGCTGTAAGCACAACCCCCACCTGTGGACGTCGGGCCCTCATACCACCCTCATGGAGTCTGTTTCTGACCGTTTGAGCAGACACATGCACATTTGTGGCCTGCTGGAGGTCATTTTGCAGGGCTCTGGCAGTGCTCCTCCTGCTCCTCCTTGCACAAAGGCGGAGGTAGCGGTCCTGCTTCTGGGTTATTGCCCTCCTACGACCTCCTCCACGTCTCCTGATGTACTGGCCTGTCTCCTGGTAGCGCCTCCATGCTCTGGACACTACGCTGACATACACAGCAAACCTTCTTGCCACAGCTCGCATTGATGTGCCATCCTGGATGAGCTGCACTACCTGAGCCACTTGTGTGGGTTGTAGACTCCGTCTCATGCTACCACTAGAGTGAAAGCACCGCCAGCATTCAAAACTGACCAAAACATCAGCCAGGAAGCATAGGAACTGAGAAGTGGTCTGTGGTCACCACCTGCAGAACCACTCCTTTATTGGGGGTGTCTTGCTAATTGCCTATAATTTCCACCTGTTTTCTATTCCATTTGCACAACAGCATGTGAAATGTATTGTCAATCAGTGTTGCTTCCTAAGTGGACAGTTTGATTTCACAGAAGTGTGATTGACTCGGAGTTACAATGTGTTGTTTAAGTGTTCCCTTTATTTTCTTGAGCAGTATATATCTGTAAAGTTTGATAAAGAGTTAGGTATAGATTTCCTCCTGCTCTGCCCTGTTTGGAATGCAACTCTTAGCCCCCTCGAACGCCAAGCAGCAGTCTATAGCAAGCAGTGTGAGACTACAGCAGGTCATTGATGTTGGAGCCCTTTAGCAGATAGCAGTGTGTTGGTCTTCTACTGGTTGGTCCTCCAGAGACGATAGCAGTGTGTTTGTTTAATTAAGGCTTTTGGTTTCTCCAGGTTCAGTAAATGTCTCTCAGTGTCTCCTCGTATGCAGATGGCTGTTTTTCTTTCATCTCACTCCTTTAACACCCCAGGTCTTAATCTGATTGGACAGCCCTGGTGTGTGTGTGTGTGTTTATAATCTGATTGGACAGCTCCGATGTGTGTTTGTTTGTTTGCTGACAGTGTCCTCATGGGTGGAGAGCTGTGCTGAGTGAGGGACATTGGGTTCTGACAACTCCTTCGCCACAGGGATTCAGTTCCTTCCAACAAGTTGTCTTCCGACCCCTTCTGCTGCCCTTGCTCCCGCTTATCAGACTAAGCTGAAGTCTCTTGCTACAGAAGGCTCTCTTGACGCAGCTCTGCATGGCAGAACAAGACCTGGTGATGCATCTCTGGAAAAGATAAAACAGAACGAGGGACGGCCAAGCGCAGTAGGCAGCTGTTCCATCTGCCGAGCAGTGTAGAATCGGAGGGAAATGAACACAAGACGACGTCCGATATTCTGGTCAGAGGCACTCAGTTGCACTTGGCCACCCATCGTTCTGGTGTGTGTTCAGAGTAAGGCCTTTTGGTTGAGCTCTGTATGGCAGAGCGGGGCCTGGTCTAATGTTGGAACGCTGTATAGAGCAAGGCACAGGTTAGCATGGCAGGGTTCAAATCAAAATCAAATCACATACACATATTTAGCAGATGTTATTGTGGGTGTAGCGAAATGCCTGCGTTCCTAGCTCCAACAGTGCAGTAGTATCTAACGATTCACAACAATACACTGTCACGAATCCCACCGAAGGTGGCTCCCCTGCCTGCTCGGGCGGCGCTCGGCGGTCGTCGTCACCGACCTACTAGCCGCCGCTGATCCTTTTTTCCTTTTCGTTTGGTATGTCTTATTGTTTGCACCTGTCCCTCATTTGGTTTATTGATTTTGGTTATTTAAGCCTGGTTAGCCCGCCCAGTGTTGTGCGGGATTATTTAGCGTCAGGTTGTGTTTTTTGTATTTGGATGTGCTGGCGATCTACTACTATTATCTTATATTCATGCTATGCACCTGTTCTGGGCAATTTGCATTTTTTCCACGCCGGTTGTGTTGGCGTCGTTTGTGTTGTGTTTTATTTAATAAACACCAAGTTCCTTACCTCTGCTCTCTGCGCCTGACTCCTACCACCACTCCTAGCAACTCGTGACAGAATCCCGCACCAGCTATGGAGTCAGCAGGAGCAGCCTCCCCTCCTCTCCCATCGATGGAGGAACGGGTCCTTCACCATACCACCATCCTCCACCGAATCGGCTCAGCGATGGAGCAGATGATGGAAAGGATGGACCGATGGGAGAGGAGTGGCCTCCCTACCGCATCCCCAGCCCCAAATCCCCCTCCACCATCTACCCCTCCACCGACGTCCGGACCCGGAGCCCTACGCCTGGCTCTCCCCAGGGAGTACGATGGAGCGGCGGCTGGGTGCCAGGGGTTCCTGCTACAGTTGGATTTGTACCTGGCTACCGTTCATCCAACTCCCTCGGGAGAGGAGAGCGTAAGCGTCCTCGTCTCCTGCTTAACGGGACGTGCCCTGGAGTGGGCCAACGCAGTGTGGTATGGTCCAGACTCGGCAAGGGAGTTTCCATCGGTGCGACGACGGTGGAGAGTCCAGACCAGGTTTCCACAGTGCGCATTCCCTCAGAATATGCCGATTTGGCTATCGCCTTCTGTAAAAAGAGGGCGACCCGATTACCACCTCATCGACGAGGGGATTGCGTGATAAATCTCCAGGTAAACGCTGCACTTCCCAGGAGTCATGTGTACCCATTGTCACAAGAGGAGACGTTGGCTATGGAGACATATGTCACGGAATCTCTGAGACAGGGGTATATACGGCCCTCCATGTCACCCGTCTCCTCGAGTTTCTTTTTCGTGAAGAAAAAGGATGGAGGTTTGCGCCCGTGCATTGATTATAGAGGTCTAAATTCCATCACAGTAGGGTTCAGTTACCCACTACCTCTCATCGCTACGGCGGTGGAATCATTTCACGGCGCGCGGTTTTTCACGAAACTGGACCTCAGGAGCGCTTACAATCTGGTGCGTATCCGGGGAGGAGACGAGTGGAAAACCGCATTCAGTACCACATCGGGCCACTATGAGTACCTCGTCATGCCGTACGGGTTAAAGAATGCTCCAGCCGTCTTTCAATCCTTTGTTGACGAGATTCTCAGGGACCTGCACGGGCAGGGGGTGGTGGTGTATATTGACGACATCTTGATTTATTCCGCCACCCGCGCCGCGCATGTCTCCCTGGTGCGCAAGGTGCTTGGACGACTGCTGGAGAATGACCTGTACGTCAAGGCTGAGAAATGCGAGTTTTTCAAACGAGCCGTTTCCTTCCTAGGGTATCGCATTTCCACCTCGGGGGTGGTGATGGAGGATGACCGCGTTAAAGCCGTGCGTAATTGGCCGACTCCGACCACGGTAAAGGAGGTGCAGCGGTTTTTAGGGTTTGCCAATTACTACCGGAGGTTTATCCGGGGCTTTGGTCAAGTTGCGGCTCCCATTACCTCACTGCTGAAGGGGGGTCCGGCGCGCTTGCGCTGGTCAACAGAGGCGAACAGAGCGTTCAGTCGCTTGAAGGAGCTGTTTACCGTTGCTCCAGTGCTGGCTCATCCGGATCCCTCTTTGGCATTCATAGTGGAGGTGGATGCGTCCGAGACTGGGGTGGGGGCCGTGCTATCACAGCGCTCGGGCACGCCACCCAAACTCCGCCCGTGCGCTTTCTTTTCTAGGAAGCTGGGGCCGGCGGAGCAGAACTATGACGTGGGGGACAGGGAGTTGTTAGCTGTGGTCAAGGCTCTGAAGGTGTGGAGACATTGGCTTGAGGGGGCTAGGCACCCTTTCCTCATCTGGACTGACCACCGTAATCTCGAGTACATCCGGGCAGCTAGGAGACTGAATCCGCGTCAGGCCAGGTGGGCCATGTTCTTTACCCGTTTCCGGTTCACGATCTCCTATCGGCCAGGTTCACAGAACACGAAGGCCGACGCACTGTCCCGCCTATATGACACCGAGGAGAGGGCCATCGATCCGGCTCCCATTCTTCCGGCGTCGTGTTTGGTAGCTCCGGTGGTATGGGAGCTGGACGCGGAGATCGAGCGGGCGTTACGGTCGGAACCTGCACCATCGCAGTGTCCGGCAGGTGTTCAGTACGTACCGCTTGGTCTCCGTGATCGATTGATTCGATGGGCCCATAATCTCCCCTCTTCGGGTCACCCTGGGATTGAGAGGACAGTGCGGAACCTGAGGGGGAAATACTGGTGGCCCACCTTGGGTAAAGACGTGCGGTTCTATGTTTCCTCCTGCTCGGTGTGCGCTCAGAGCAAGGCTCCTCGACACCTGCCTAGAGGGAAATTACACCCCCTCCCCGTTCCACAGCGGCCGTGGTCACACTTGTCAGTGGACTTCCTCACTGACCTTCCCGTATCTCAGGGGAACACCACTATCCTGGTCGTTGTGGATCGGTTCTCGAAGTCCTGTCGTCTCATCCCGTTGCCCGGTCTCCCTACGGCTCTGCAGACTGCGGAGGCACTGTTTACCCATGTCTTCCGGCACTACGGGGTGCCCGAGGACATCGTTTCTGATCGGGGTCCCCAGTTCACGTCCAGAGTTTGGAGGGCGTTCATGGAACGTTTGGGGGTCTCGGTCAGCCTGACCTCGGGTTTCCACCCCGAGAGTAATGGGCAGGTTGAGAGGGTGAACCAAGAGGTGGGTAGGTTTCTAAGGACGTATTGCCAGGACCGGCCCAGAGAATGGGCGAGATACGTGCCATGGGCAGAAATAGCCCAAAATTCTCTACGGCACTCATCTACCAACATGTCACCGTTCCAGTGCGTGTTGGGCTACCAGCCGGTCCTGGCTCCATGGCACCAGAGCCAGACCGAGGCTCCTGCGGTGGAGGATTGGGTGCAGCGCTCGAAGGACACATGGAGAGCCGTCAAGGACGCACTCACCAAGGCGAGTGGACGGCAAAAGAAGAGCGCTGACCAGCACCGCAGTGAGACCCCTGTGTTTGCACCGGGGGATCGAGTCTGGCTCTCGGCTAGAAACCTGCCCCTCCGCTTGCCCTGCCGGAAGCTGGGTCCGCAGTGTGTAGGGCCGTTTAAAGTCCTGAGGAGGATAAACGAGGTGTGTTACCGATTACAACTTCCATCTTACTACCGTATTAACCCCTCGTTTCATGTGTCTCTCCTCAGGCCGGTGGTGGCTGGTCCCATGCAGGAAGGTGAGGTGCCGGAGGTTCCTCCCCCCCCGCTGGACATTGGGGGGTCCCCGGCGTATAGGATACGCGCCATTCTGGACTCCAGACTTCGGGGGGGGGGCCTACAGTACCTCGTCGACTGGGAGGGGTACGGCGCGGAGGAGAGGTGCTGGGTACCCAGGAGGGACATTTTGGACCCCCCACTACTGAGGGAGTTCCACCGCCTTCATGGGGATCGCCCTGCACCTCGTCCTCCGGGTCGCCCTTGAGGTCGGTGGCGGCGCGCTGCGGGAGCCGCGCGTCAGGAGGGGGGTACTGTCACGAATCCCACCGAAGGTGGCTCCCCTGCCTGCTCGGGCGGCGCTCGGCGGTCGTCGTCACCGACCTACTAGCCGCCGCTGATCCTTTTTTCCTTTTCGTTTGGTATGTCTTATTGTTTGCACCTGTCCCTCATTTGGTTTATTGATTTTGGTTATTTAAGCCTGGTTAGCCCGCCCAGTGTTGTGCGGGATTATTTAGCGTCAGGTTGTGTTTTTTGTATTTGGATGTGCTGGCGATCTACTACTATTATCTTATATTCATGCTATGCACCTGTTCTGGGCAATTTGCATTTTTTCCACGCCGGTTGTGTTGGCGTCGTTTGTGTTGTGTTTTATTTAATAAACACCAAGTTCCTTACCTCTGCTCTCTGCGCCTGACTCCTACCACCACTCCTAGCAACTCGTGACATACACCCAAATCTAAATGTAAAACAATGGAATTAAGAAATATATAAACATTAGATTGAGCATTGACTAAAATACAGTAGAATAGAATACAGTATATACATATGAGATGAGTAAAGCAGTATGTAAACATTATTTAAACATTATTAAAGTGACTAGTGTTCCATTATTAAATTGGCCAGTGATTCCAAGTCTATGTATGTAGGGCAGCAGCCTCTAAGGTGCAGGGTTGCGTAACCGGGTGGAAGCCGGCTAGTGATGGCTATATAACAGTCTAATGGCCTTGAGATAGAAGCTGTTTTTCCAATCTCTCGGTCCCAGCTTTGTTGCACCTATACTGACCTCGAGTGGTTGACGTCCTAAATTATATTTTTGGCCTTCCTGTGACATCGGTTGCTGTAGGTGTCCTGGAGGCCAGGTAGTTTGCCCCCGGTGATATGTTGGGAAGACCACACCACCCTCTGGAGAGCCCTGCGGTTGCGGGTGGTGCAGTTGCTGTACCATTCGGTGATCAGAATTGTGCATCTGTAAAAGTTTGTGAAGGTTTTAGGGGCCAAGCCAAATTTCTTCAGCCTCCTGAGGTTGAAGATGCACTGTTGCGCCTTCTTCACCACACTGTCTTTGTGGGTGGACCATTTCACATCGTCAGTGATGTATACCGAGGGACTTGAAGCTTTTCACCTTCTCCATTGCGGTCCCGTCGATGTGGATAGGGGTGTGCTCCCTCTGCTGTTGCTTTGTTGATGTTGAGTGAGAGGGCCCTCAACTCCTCCCTGTAGGCTGTCTCGTTATTGTTGGTAATCAGGTCTACTACTGGATGATTGAGTTGGAGGCGTGCGTGGCCACACAGTCATGGGTGAACAGGGAGTACAGGAGGGGGCAGAGCACACACCCTTGTGGGGCCCCTGTGTTGAGGAGGTGTTGTTTCCTACCTTCACCACCTGGGGGCGGCCTGTCAGGATGTCCAGAACCCAGTTGCACAGGGCGGGGTTCAGACCCAGGGCCCCGAGCTTAATGATGAGCTTGGAGTGTACTATGGTGTTGAATGCTGAGCTATAGTCAATTAACAGCATTCTTAATTAGGTATTCCTCTTGTCCAGATGGGATAGGGAAGTGTGCAGTGAGATGGCGATTGTATCATCTATGGATCTTTTGGGGCGGTAAGGAAATTGAAGTGGGTCTAGGGTGTCAGGTAAAGTAGAGGTGATATGATCCTTAACTAGCCTCTCAAAGCACTTCATGATGACAGAAGTGAGTGCTACAGGGCGATGATCATTTGGATAGGTTACGTTTGCTTTTTTGGGAACAGGAACAATGGTGGACATCTTAAAGCAAGTGGGGACATCAGACTGGGATAGGGAGTGATTGAATATGTCCGTAATCACTCCAGCCAGCTGGTCTGCGCATGCTCTGAGGACGCGGCTAGGGATGCCGTCTGGGCCGGCAGCCTTGCAGGGTTAACACGCTTAAATGTCTTACTCACATCAGCCACGGAGAAGGAGAGCACATAGTCCTTGGTAGCTGGCCACTGAGTGGCACTGTGTTATCCTCAAAGCAGGTGAAGAAGTTGTTTAGCTTATTCGTCAATGTTATTCTCAGAGGCTACCTGGAACATATCCCAGTCCGCGTGATCAAAACAATCTTGAAGCATGGATTCTGATTGGTCAGACCAGCGTTGAATAGACCTTAGCACAGGTACTTCCTGTTTGAGTTTCTGCCCATAGGAAGGGAGAAGCAAAATGGAGTCGTGATCAGATTTGCCGAAGGGAGGGCCTTGTAGGCATTTTGAAAAGTTGAGTAGCAGTGGTCCAATGTTTTCCCAATGTGAGTACTACAATCAATGTGTTGGTAAAACTTCGGTAGCGGTTTCCTCAAATTTGCTTTGTTTAAATCCAATAAATGTGGCCTCATGATATGTAGTTTCCAGTTTGCATAAACTCCAGTGTAGATCTTTTTCGGGGTGTCCTGGTATTGGTTTGAGGGGGAATAGACACGACTGTGACTATAACCGAAGAGAATTCTCTTGGGAGGTAATAAGGTCAGCATTTGATTGTGAGGTATTCTAGGTCGGGTGAACAAAAGGACTTGAGTTTCTGTATGTTATCACAATCACAACATGAGTAGTTACAGTTGAAGTCAGAAGTTTACATACACTTAGGTTGGAGTCATTAAAACTTGTTTTTCAACCACTCCACAAATTTCTTGTTAACAAACTATAGTTTTGGCAAGTCGGTTAGGACATCTACTTTGTGCATGACACAAGTAATTTTTCCAACAATTGTTTACAGACAGATTATTTCACTTATAATTCACTGTATCACAATTCAAGTGGGTCAGAAGTTCACATACACTAAGTTGACTGTGCCTTTAAACAGCTTGAAAAATTCCAGAAAATTATGTCATGACTTTAGAAGCTTCTGTTAGGCTAATTGACATCATTTGAGTCAATTGGAGGTGTACCTGTGGATGTATTTCAAGGCCTACCGTCAAACTCAGCGCCTCTTTGCTTGACATCATGGGAAACTCAAAAGAAATCAGCCAAGACCTCCCCCCAAAAATTGTAGACCTCCACAAGTCTGGTTCATCCTTGGGAGCAATTTGCAAACGCCTGAAGGTACCATTTTCATCTGTACAAACAATAGTACGCAAATATAAACACCATGGGACCACGCAGCCGTTATACCGCTCAGGAAGGAGACGCGTTCTGTCTCCTAGAGATGA
This sequence comes from Salmo trutta, assembly GCF_901001165.1. Classification (NCBI taxonomy): domain Eukaryota; kingdom Metazoa; phylum Chordata; class Actinopteri; order Salmoniformes; family Salmonidae; genus Salmo; species Salmo trutta. The sequence continues at coordinate 21,711,240 of NC_042961.1, read as the reverse complement.
ATGTACTTTGGTGCGAAAGTGCAAATCAATCCTAGAACAACAGCAAAGGACCTTGGGAAGATTCTGGAGGAAACAGGTACAAAAGTATCTATATCCACAGTAAAACGAGTCCTATATCACCTGAAATGGCGCTCAGCAAGGAAGAAGCCACTGCTCCAAAACCGCCATAAAAATGCCAGACTATGGTTTGCAACTGCACATGGGGACAAAGATCGTATTTTTTGGTGAAATGTCCTCTGGTCTGACAAAAATAGAACTGTTTGGCCATAATGACCATCGTTATGTTTGGAGGAAAAAGGGGGAGGCTTGCAAGCCGAAGAACACCATCCCAACCATGAAGCACAGGGGTGGCAGCATCATGTTGTGGGGGTGCTTTGCTGCAGGAGGGACTGGTGCACTTCACAAAATAGATGGTATCATGAGGGTGGAAAATGATGTGGATATATTGAAGCAAAATATCAAGACATCAGTCAGGAAGTTAAAGCTTGGTCGCAAATGGGTCTTCCAAATGGACAATGACCCCAAGCATACTTCCAAAGTTGTGGCAAAATGGCTTAAGGACAACAAAGTCAAGGTATTGGAGTGGCCATCACAAAGCCCTGACCTCAATCCTGTAGAAAATGTATGGGCAGAACTGAAAAAGTGTGTGCGAGCAAGGAGGCCTACAAACCTAACTCAGTTACACCAGCTCTGTCAGGAGGAATGGGCCAAAAGTCACCCAACTTATTGTGGGAAGCTTGTGGAAAGCTACGCAAAACGTTTGACCCCAAGTTAAACAATTTAAAGGCAATGCTACCAAATACTAATTGAGTGTATGTAAACTTCTGACCCACTGGGAATGTGATGAAATAAATAAAAGCTGAAATAAATCATTCTCTCTACTATTATTCTGACATTTCACATTCTTAAAATAAAGTGGTGATCCTAATTGGCCGAAGACAGGGAATTTTTACTACGATTAAATGTCAGGAATTGTGAAATACTGAGTTTAAATGTATTTGCTTAAGGTGTATGTAAACTTCCGACTTCAACTGTATTTATGAAACATACACCCCCGCCTTTGTTCTTCCTGGAGAGTTCTTTATTCCTGTCTGCGTGATGTACTGAGAACCCAGATGGCTATATGGACAGGGACGGTATATCCCGAGAGAGCCATGTTTCCGTGAAACAGAGTATGTTACGATCCCTGATGTCTCTCTGGAAGGAGATCCTCGCCCTGAGCTTGTCTACTTTATTATCCAGAGACTGAACATTAGTGAGTAAGATACTTGAAGCAGTGGATGGTGTGCATGCCTCCTGAGTCAGACTAGAAGTCCACTCCGAATTCCTGTTCTCCACCGGCGGTGGAGCAGCCTCTGGAATAAGTTAAATTGCCCTGGGGGTACAAACAAAGGATCCAATTCGGGAAAGTCGTGTTCCTGGTCGTAATGCTGGTGAGTTACCACCGCTCTGATATCCAAAAGTTATTTCCGGCTGTATGTAATAACACAAAAATCATTCTTGGCTAATAATGTAAGAAATAACACACACAAAAAAACAAAATACTGCAAAGTTACTTAAGAGTTAGAAGCAGAACTGCCATATCTGTTGACGCTATAATCAGGCTTCCCAGCTCATACTTCAAGGAATCTGTTCATTGTAGATTCAAAACAGATCCCTGTAGATTAATTGAAACACATTACCGTATCTATTACTATATCTAACCTCACATCTTAACTGTTTAAGTCAGTGCTTAGGTGTTGAAATGCTCTTCCACCCTTGAGGACTGAGTTAAAATGTCTATTCACAATACTTGACAGTAATCTGATTGAGTCCTTCCATGATGGATTAACAGGGTTTCTGTCCCCCTGGGCTCTCTGCAGTGACTCTCTTGTCTGCCCACTGACTCTCTAGTCTGCCCACACCTTCTATGACAGTAAAGCCCCAATGGACCCTGGGGAAGGAGTAGGTTGTGGGAAAAGTCACACCTTCTGTGTAGCCTGCGATGCCATGCAAATGCAGAGCAATTCTGCTCCAAAAGAAGGGGGTAAAATTGCTTTCATCCGTTTTATTGAGCAGATAAACAAACAGAGCTACCCTCTTAATTTGCTTCGGGAGCAATTTAGCCCCTGTCCTGAACCCCCCCCCCCCCCCCCCCCCCCGTAGACTAGCAGGGGGGAGCGCGACCCTGCTGTCTTAACCAGCACTGCCGCAAACTGACACAAACTGCCTTGGTTAAACAGACTTTAATGAACGATCAGATACCACAAACTTACCTTCATTATCTTACCTTGATCTGGAGATACATACTGTGAGGCCTATGGGGGGTTTAGGTGTCCTGGGTCTCAGGTGTGTCCTTACATTAGGATGCAGTTTGGGGGTTGTTCATATAGCTTTATTTCCATGGCATGTTTACCATCTATTTTTCTCAATATAGAAAATATAACAAAAACACAAATCAGGAAACGCACAATAAGCAGCAATCAATCAGTGAGTCTTTTTCTGTGTTTGACACTGTCCAGAAACAGAGTGAGGTTAGTTAACTCCCCTTCTCCTCATTGCATTTCATTCTTAGAGCCTAGAAGACTAGTTGCATTGATTTTCCTTTCAAGTGACAGAGATTCCCTTAAATCCATGTCCTTATTCTTCCTGCAATGTTAGGGAAGAACCAGCAGCCAAACCAAGCTGGATAATTGAAATGCAAACACTGATCAAAGTGGAGTGCCAACTCGACAGTTTCATTGTTTATATACAGGCCGTACAGGAGACCTGTTTACTTTTCCAATTGGAGCTGTAAACTTTTGTTTGTCCAAGACTGATTGTCAGAATGATCTGAACAATTACCAGCTAAATGTGTTTGCCAGCTCAGGGAGAGTCCCCCCTCTCTGCCCTAAAAAGATCAAAAGGGAAGACCCCCCTGGCCCCCCCGGCGCACCCCTCCGCTCCCCAGCTCCCTCCTCCCAACCTCTTCATTTCCTTTTAGCCATGTCAGTTCAGCTGGAAACCCAACCATAAATGATTTTTTAGACGTCCCAGTGTTTGGGACATGGCCTTTCAGAGTGTGCAGCTTTCAACAGAGGACACGTCTCTAAAAAGATCTGCATATTTCAATGATGTGCTGTTATGCACAGCTGATCAAAGACTTTTGGGGCTGCCAGTTGTAACTGAAGGCTAGAGCACCCTCGTGATGTGAATGTGCACAACTTGATGCTACTGACACTAAACGGTTACGGTAAGCTTTACGTACAGTTGAATGGTCGATATTAGTAGTAATTTCACCATTGTACAACTTTTTGTGAACAGCATGTTAAATTCTGGACATAGATTGCTAAGGAAGGCAGATAGATGTATCATTATAAGACTATATGCACATCTGATAATAAGGTACTGCAGGTGGAAAGGAGAAATATTTAGCATGCAGATCGATTTAGCAGAAGTTGTTCTCTTTGGTTTATGTTCACATGATTTACAATGTCATATAAACTTGTTCAGAGATAAAACAACACTTTGAACATTTTAAAACCATTGCTCCTTGCATTATAAAGCCTTTCCCACAGCACTCTTTTTCATGTTATTCTAGTATTTCACAGTTAGCATCATCCCAAGAACCACAGGTGCTTTTGCTTAGAAACTGTATTAGTCAGATACGTACAGAGAGTCAATGATATTGTTGTTTTCTAAATCATAATGTTGTAGGATGTGGTCCCATGGTCCTATAGTCGCAGTGAGCGGTGTGGTGTGACCTGGTCGCCTGTGTTTGACCTGGTCGCCGTCCAGTTACTGCGAGGAACTTGGTCGCAGTTCGGTCACCTCTCTGTGAGCAACACAGTCACGACGCTGAATGAGATGAGGTCACTTTGGTCTAAATAGAAACCACCACCTAGGAGCTACATTTCAGCCCATCAACACACCATGACCTCTGATCAAATGACCTATCACATACTATAACCCCTGACCATTGTGGCTGTAATAGAAAAACATGTCAGACAATGACAGCTTTGAATACCGACATGAGATAGGGGTCTGCCAATAATGACAAGAAGCTCCCCAAACAAAAAAAACATAACAACAAAACATCAGAGAGACTGGGTCAGTCAATACGCCACGGAACAGAAGAGGCATGGAGAGATGAGAATGACTGAGGGGCCGAGGGGCATTCCGCAAGCCACGGAGCATGTCTGCTGCCGGGGAACTCATGCCCAGCCAGAATGGCCAATAGATGAGGGAAGACAAGGGGAAAGCTAAAGAGGCCAATGAGCAATGAGCAATGAGAAGCCTGAATTCTGATTTAGTGGATAAAGCTGCTGAATCAATTAAACACTTCTCATAAAGTCCCTTGTCAGAGAACAATTAGGGACATGGCCACCTTCGCCGACCACACACACACACACACACACACACACACACACACACACACACACACACACACACATACACACACACACACACACACACACACACACATACACACACACACATACACACACACACATACACACATACACACACACACACACACACACACACACACACACACACACACACACACACACACACACACACACACACACACAAGAAAAAAGCTGAATAAAACCAAAATGAACTTAAAAGAAGTTGTTGAAATGCTATAGGGCACTGTGGAAAAGCCGCATAGGAACGAGTGGGGAGCCAGGCTCACCCAATCAGATTGAGCAAAAATGTATATACACAGTATTCAGTGCCTTCAGAAAGTAGTCACTTTTCCACATTTTGATGTGTTACAGCCTGAATGTAAAATGGATTAAATAGAGATGCCTTGTCTCTGACCTACACACAATACCCCATAATGTCAAAGTGGAACTACAGTGCATTCGGAAAGTATTTAGACCCCTTGACTTTTTCCACATTTTGTTACGTTACAGCCTTATTCTAAAATGGATTGAAATAAATAAATCCTCATCAATCTACACACAATACCCCATAATGACAAAGCGAAAACAGGTTTTGTATTAAAATATATTAAAAATAAAAAACAGAAATAGCTTATTTGCATAAGTATTCAGACCTTTTGCTATGAGAGTCGAAATTGAGCTCAGGTGCATCCTGTTTCTATTGATCATCCTTGAGATGTTTCTACTTGATTGGAGTCCACCTGTGGTAAATTCAATTGATTGGACATTATTTGAAAAGGCCCACACCTGTCTATATAAGGTCTTACAGTTGACAGTGCATGTCAGAGTAAAAACCAAGCCATGTGATTGAAAGGAATTGTCCGTAGAGCTCCGAGACAGGATGGTGACGAGGCACAGATCTGGGGAAGGGTACCAAAACTATTCTGCAGCATTGAAGGTCCCCAAGAACACAGTGGCCTCCATCATTCTTAAATGGAAGAAGTTTGGAACCACCAAGACTCTTTCTAGAGCTTGCCACCGGGCTAAACTGAGCAATCGGGGGAGAAGGGCCTTGGTCAGGGAGGTGACCAAGAACCCGATGATCACTCTGTGAAGATGGCAGAACCTTCCAGAAAGACAAGGATCTCTGCAGGAATCAGGCCTTTATGGTAGAGTGGCAAACGGAAGCCACTCCTCAGCAAAAGGCACATGACAGTCCACTTGGAGTTTGCCAAAAGGCACCTAAAGGACTCTCAGACCATGAGAATCAAGATTATCTGGTCTGATGAAACCAAGATGTAACTCTTTGGCCTGATTGCCAAGCATCACGTCTGGAGAAAACCTGGCACCATCCCTATGGTGGGGATGTTTTTCAGTGGCAGGGACTGGGTAACCTGTCACGATTGAGGGAAATATGAAAAGGGCAAAGTACAGAGAGATCCTTGATGAAAACCTGCTCCAGAGTGCTCAGGACCTCAGACTGGGGCGAAGGTTTACCTTCCAACAGGACAGCAACCCTAAGCACACAGTCAAGACAATGCAGGAGTGGCTTCGGGACAAGTCTCTGAATGTCCTTGAGTGGCCCAGCCAGAGCCCAGACTTGAACCCGATGGAGCATCTCTGGAGAGATCTGAAAAAAGATATATACTGTATATATGGTCAACCAATGACGCCGGAGGAGATGGCTGCCATTTTACGGTTTCCTAACCAATTGTGCTACTGTGTGTGTTTTTTTGCGTTATTTGTAACTTATTTTGTACATAATGTTTCTGCCACTGTCTCTTATGACTGAAAAGAGCTTCTAGATATCAGGACAGCGATTACTCACCTCGTACTGAAAGAAGGTTTTTTCTTTAAAGAGTCGGACATGAAAGATTTACTTCAGACACCCGACAAGGCCAAAATCCCAGTGATTCGCATGAGAAAGAGACAGAGATATCGGGGATGTAGGTCGGGCTGCCTTGTAAGGATCCGACGGCGAGTGGGTAATCTGCCTCTACCATCAGAATTACTAGCCAACGTACAATCATTGGATAATAAAATAGATGACCTACGATCACAAATATCCTACCAACGGGACATTAAAAACTGTAATATCTAGAAATGTTTCACCGAGTTGTGGCTGAACAACAACATGGATAACATACAGCTGGAAAGGTTTTAAGCTGCATTGGCACGATAGAACAACCGCCTCCGGTAAGACAAGAGGTGGCGGTCTGTGTATATTTTTAAACAACTGCTGGTGCAAGAAATCGAATAGTAAGGAAGTCTCGAGGTTTTGCTCGCCTAAGGTAGAGTATCTCATGATAAGCTGTAGACCACACTATTTACCAAGAGAGTTTTCATCTATATTCTTCATAGCGGTCCATTTACCACCACAAACTGATGCTGGCACTAAGACGGCACTCAATGAGCTATATACGGCCATAAGCAAACAGCCAGGGACTTTAATGCAGGAAAACTTAAATCCGTTGTACCTAATTTCTACCAGCATGTTAAATGTGCAACCAGAGGAAAAAAACTCTAGACCAACTTTACTCCGCACACAGAGACACGTACAAAGCTCTCCCTCGCCCTCCATTTGGCAAATCTGACTATAATTCTATCCTCCTGATTTCTGCTTACAAGCAAAAACGAAAACAGGAAGCACCAATGACTTGGTCAATAAAGAAGTGGTCAGATGACAAGCTAGAGGACTGTTTTGCTAGCACAGACTGGAATATGTTTCGTGATTCTTCAGATGGCATTGAGGAGTACACCACATCAGTCACTGGCTGTATCAATAAGTGCATTGATGACGTCGTCTCCACAGTGACTGTACGTATATACCCCAACCAGAAGCCATGGATTACAGCAACATTCACACTGAGCTGAAGTGTAGAGCTGACGCTTTCAAGGAGCGGGACTCTAACCCGGAAGCTTATAAGAAATCCTGCTATGCCCTCCGACAAACCATCAAACAGGCAAAGCATCAATACAGGACTAAGATTGAATCGTATTACACCGGCTCCGACACTCCTCGGATGTGGTAGGGCTTGCAAACTATTACAGACTATAAAGTGAAGCACAGCCGCGAACTGCACAGGGACATGAACCTACCAGAGGAGCTAAATTACTTCTATGCTCGCTTAGAGGCAAGCAACACTGAAGCATGCATGAGAGCATCAGCTGTTTCGGACGACTGTGTGATCACGCTCTCCGTAGCTGATGTGAGTAAGACCTTTAAACAGGTTGATATTAACAAGGCCGCAGGGCCAGACGGAGAACCAGGATGGGTACTCCGAGCATGTGCTGACCATTACTGAGTCTGTAATACCAACATGTTTCAAGCAGACCACCATAGTCCCTGTGCCCAAGAGCACTTAGGTAACCTGCCTAAATGACTACCGCCCCGTAGCACTCACGTCTGTAGCCATGAAGTGCTTTGAAAGGCTGGTCATGGCTCACATCAACACCATTATCCCAGAAACCCAAGACCCACTCCAATTTGCATACTGCCCCAACAGATTCACAGATGATGCAATTTCTATTGCACTCCACACTGCCCTTTCCCACCTGGACAAAAGGAACACCTATGTGAGAATGCTATTCATTGACTACAGCTCAGCGTTCAACACCATAGGGGCCTCAAAGCTCATCACTAAGCTAAGGACCCTGGGACTAAACACCTCCCTCTGCAACTGGATCCTGGACTTCCTGATGGGCCGCCCCCAGGTGGTAAGGGTAGGTAACAACACATATGCCACGCTGAGCCTCAACACAGGGGCCCCTCAGGGGTGTGTGCACAGTCCCTTGCTGTACTCCCTGTTCACTCATGACTGCATGGCCAGGCACGACTCCAACACCACCATTAAGTTTCCCGCCGACACAACAATAGTAGGCCTGATCACCGACAACGATGAGACAGCCTATAGGGATAAGGTCAGACACCTGACCGTGTGGTGCCAGGATAACAACCTCTCCCTCGACGTGATCAAGACAAAGGAGATGATTGTGGACTACAGGAAAAGGGGCTGTAGTGGAGCAGGTTGAGTGCTTCAAGTTCCTTGGTGTCCACATCACCAACAAACTATCATGGTCCAAACACACCAAGACAGTCGTGAAGAGGGCACGACAAAGCCTATTCCCCCTCAGGAGACTGAAAAGATTTGGCATGGGACCTCAGATCCTTAAAAAGTTCTACAGCTGCACCATCGAGAGCATGTTGACTGGTTGCATCACTGCCTGGTATGGCAACTGCTCGGCCTCTAACAGCAAGGCACTACAGAGGGTAGTTGCGTACGGCCCAGTACATCACTGGTGCCAAGCTTCCTGCCATCCAGGACCTCTATACCAGGCAGTGTCAGAGGAAGGCCCTAAACATTTTCAAAGACTCCAGCCACCTTAGTCATAGACTGCTCTCTCAAATCAAATCAAATCAAATGTTATTTGTCACATACACATGGTTAGCAGATGTTAATGCGAGTGTAGTGAAATGCTTGTGCTTCTAGTTCCGACTGTGCAGTAATATCTAACAAGTAATCTAACAATTCCCCAACAACTACCTAATACACATAAATCTAAAGGGGTGAATGAGAATATGTACATGTAAGTATATGGATGAGCGATGACCGAGCGGCATAGGCAAGGTGCAATAGATGGTATAAATTACAGTATATATATATATATGTGATATGAGTAATGTAAGATATGTAAACATTATTAAAGTGACATTATTTAGAGTGGCATTGTATAAAGTGACTAGTGATCCATTTATTAAAGTGGGCAGTCATTGGGTCTCAGTGTAGGCAGCAGCCTCTGAGTCAGTGATTGCTGTTTAGCTGTCTGATGGCCTTGAGATAGAAGCTGTTTGTCAGTCTCTCTCTGCTACCGCACTGCAAGCAGTACTGGAGCGCCAAGTATAGGTCCAAAAGGCTTCTTAACAGCTTCCACCCCCAAGCCATAAGACTTCTGAACTGCTAATCAAATGGCTACCCAGAGTATTTGCATTGTCAGCCCCCCATCCCCCTCTTTTACACCGCTGCTACTCTCTGTTTATTATCTATGCATCTTTACTTTAACTCTACCTACATGTACATATTACCTCAATTACCTCGACTAACATGTGCCCCTACACATTGACTCTATACCGGTACCCCATGTATCTAGCCTCGCTACTGTTTACTGCTGTTCTTTAATTATTTGTTATTTTTATTTATTTTTTACTTAACACTTATTTTTCTTAAAACCGCTTTGTTGGTTAAGGGCTTGTAAGTAATAATTTCACTGTAAGGTCTACACCTGTTCTATTCAGCGCCTGTGACAAATACAACTGTATTTTATTTTATATATAGTTATATAACACGTCGTTACGTCGCACGACGTCACCACGTGATCTTTTGTCGCTGTTTTGGAATGGCTTCCTGTATCTTCTCTTTTCACGCGCTCTAAGAACATGGATTACTGTTTAACGCTATTAAACCCTTTTTTTAAGAACTACCATAGAAGAGGCAATACACCTAGAGAAAGATACAGGGCAATACAGAAACGGAAAAGAGACTTAAAATGTTCTTATTCCAGTTACCAGAGGTTGTGCTCTACCACATTATGTCATATTTGGAATACAAGTCTTTGAGTCGCCTTTCTCAAGTTTGTAAAACAATTTACCATTTTGCAAATCGTGACGCCGTATGGAGGAAGATAGCAAAAGAGTTCATAAACACTGGAATTACACGACAAGGGGCAGATGTGTAAGATATATTGTTTTATTCGTACAGTAAGTAGGGTACAGTGGTTGTTTCACGATGAACATCATGACTTCCCAAGAGTTGTTTACATCTACTTCCACGCGGCTTGCTACAGTTGTTGCCATTCACACCGCTATCCTTCTTGATGCAAAATTATGCAACGCTGTAGCATGTACTGAATGGGCTATGTTTCAGCATGGTGCCCAAAGAAAACGTTTACGTCTTGTAAAAACGCATACAGAAAGCCTCGTGGTTACTTGCTATAGATATCTGAACGGCGTTTACAAATAAATTGTTCCTGCATAATAACACATTCCTTATTGCACACAGTCATGCTGCTACATAATCCTGAGAATATCCTCGGCCAATGACTGCAGTTATGTTGACATGACGACACTGTTTTTCAGGATACATTCATTGTATGAAATATATATATATATAGCCTATTTCCCACTTGCTGCTGTGGAAGCCCTGAGTCTGACTGACTGGTCTAGAAACACTGGTCTAGAGAACCTAACATTGTGAATTGGACCTGAGCCATTCTGGCATCACTGCCGCCTTCCCCAGCACAGCTACTTATGCCACAGTGACAGCCACTCTTATCAAACCATGGGTCTCCTTTGAGATGCAGCCTAACAGCAGTGTAAATAAACTTGGTAATCCTGCTGAGCGCTACAGGACACCACATCCCACAGCTCTGTGAGAGAAGCAGGCTGTTTCCTCCAGCCCACATCCACCCCCTCTGGCACAGGCCTCCTGAACACATGTGAACACATATGCTAATGTTCTGGACGACAGTGTTGGGTTCAAGTATGACAATATGGGTCTATTTGAGGCCTCCTGCTATTCCTTGTGATATTCACATCAAATCTGCTAATATACAGCACGCAATGCTGTAATTCTATGCCTTTTGGGCAATGTTTGTGTGCATTGTCCGTTCGGAGGTTTTATTTATGTGGTGTTCCTCAGGGGTTATAATTGTGTTATCACCTCACTATCCATGTTACAGGTATCCCCACATCCCGCTGAAGGACAGAGTGAAGGTATCTCAGAACTGGTGCCATGGGATCTGCAGAAAGGAAGTCATGCTCAAATGGAGGATTAAGTGAGTGTGTTTGTGAGTTTTGGCATCATGGCACCACAGTGTAGGTTCAGGAGTTTCCCTAATCCATCTCATCTCTTGCGCCACTGAACACACGACAGGGATTGGCAGGTGAAAGTTTAGGGAGAAAAAGTTGCAAAAGAGGTCCTGGAGAGTTATTGTTAGTTTTTTTTATGAAGCTGTATACAAGTAAAAGGTATTAAACATTGGAAAATGGTTGCTGAATAGCTTATAGTTCTAGATGTTGGGGCTGAAAAGCTCATTAGGAGTAGCAGTAAGCACTATCCAGAGAGTCAATGGTTAGCTTACAGTCTATCCCTAGATTACCATTCACAAGGTTTCAACTAGAGAGGATCATGCTCTCATTTTAGTCATTGTGCCACCTCAATCTGTGAAGTCTGAAGTGAGATGTAGAAAAACATGTAGTACCAGTCAAAAGTTTGGACACACCTACTCATTCAAGGGCTTTTCTTTATTTTTACTATTTTCTAAATTGTACAATAATAGTGAAGACATTAAAACTATGAAATAACGCATATGGAATCATATAGTAATCAAAAAAGTGTCAAAATATATTTTGTATTTGAGATTCTTCAAAGTAGCCACCCTTTGCCTTGATGACAGCTTTGCACACTCTTGACATTCTCTCAACCAGCTTCACCTGGAATGCTTTTCCAACAGTCTTGAAGGAGTTCCCACATATGCTGAGCACTTGTTGGCAGCTTTTCCTTCACTCTGCGGACCAACTCATCCCAAACCATCTCAATTGGGTTGAGTTCAGGGTGATTGTGGAGGCCAGGTCATCTGATGCAGCACTCCATCACTCTCCTTCTTGGTCAAATAGCCCTTACACAGCCTGGAGGTGTGTTGGGTCATTGTCCCACTAAGCGCAAACTGGATGGATGACGTATCGCTGCAGAATGCTGTGGTAGCCATGCTGGTTAAGTGTGCCTTGAATTCTAAATACATCACGGATAGTGTCACCAGCAAAGCACCATCACACCTCCTCCTCCATGCCTCACGGTGGGAACCACACATGCAGAGATCATCCGTTCACCTACTGCGTCATACAAAGACACAGCGGTTTGAACCAAAAATCTCAAATTTGGACTCATCAGACCAAAGGAGAGATTTCCACTGGTCTAACGTACATTGCTGGTGTTTCTTGGCCCAAGCAAGTTTTTTCTTCTTATTGGTGTTCTTTAGAAGTAGTTTCTTTACAGCAATTCGACCATGAAGTCCTGATTCACGCAGTCTCCTCTGAACAGGATGTTGAGATGTGTCTGTTACTTGAACTCTGTGAAGCATTTATTTGGGCTGCAATCTGAGGTGCAGTTAACTCTAATGAACTTATCCTCTGCAGCAGAGGTAACTCTGGGTCTTTCTTTCCTGTGGCAGTCCTCATGAAATCCAGTTTCATCATAGCGCTTGATGGTTTTTGTGACTACGCTTGAAGAAACTTTCAAAGTTCTTGAAATTTTCCACATTGACTGACCTTCATGTCTTATAGTAATGATGGACTGTCGATTCTCTTTGCTTATTTGAGCTGTTCTTTCCATATGGACTTGGTCTTTTACCAAATAAGGCTATCTTCTGTATACCATCCCTACCTTGTCACAACACAACTGATTGGCTCAAACGCATTAAGAAGAAATTCCACAAATTAACTTTTAACAAGGGACACCTGTTAATTGAAATGCATTCCAGGTGACTACCTCATGAAGCTGGTTGAGAGAATGCCAAGAGTGTGCAAAGCTATCATCAAGGCAAAGGCTGGCTACTTTGAAGAATCTCAAATATAAAATGTATTTTGATTTGTTTAACACTTTTTTGGTTACTACATGATTTCATATGTGTTATTTCATAGTTTTGATTTCTTCACTATTCTATAATGTAGAAAACAGTAAAAATAAAGAAAAAATCCTGGAATGAGTAGGTGTGTCCAAACTTTTGACTAGTACTGTATGTCAGAGTATTTTCCATTATTTGATTGTGTGTTCCCCCTACAGCTTGTTGCCATGGATACAGCTAGACGGGGATGTGCTGTATCTGTCTCAGGCTGCAGACATCGGAGCGTACCATCTGAGGCCGGACACGGGGAAGCTCCAGCGCAGCCCCATGGCTCTGTTCTCAGGACACCTGGAAGACGTGTGTCGATTTGCTGTGACTGACACACACCTCGTTAGTGGAGGGAGGTAATCAGCAGTAATCACCTTGACTCAAACTCCTGAAAGGAATAATATCAGTAGTTGAAGTTCAGTCTATCATGTTGCTTCAATACTCACTTGCCATTCTTACTGTGTATGTGCTTCAACTAAAGGTCATAGAAGCATCATCACTACTGCAGACCCACGGCCATAGAAGCACACTCTCAGTCAAAGATATCATATTCCATTTAATGTACTCATGTCTGTTATAGTGAACTATTATCTGCCTCTTTCAGTGATGGTAAGATCCTGGTGCACCACAGGAGGAATGGCTTCTCTATGGAGTACTCAGGTCACAACCAGGAGGTGAATTGCCTGGACTGCAGAGGAGGACTGATCGTCAGCGGCTCCAGAGACAGAACAGCCCGGGTGAGACACACTAATAGCACCCAATGTGTCAGTTTGTTTAGATGATACTGGCTGACATAGAGCTCCACTGTAGTTTCACATTGGGTGGCAACCAAAGTGTGTGTCAAATGCAAGCTTGGCGAATAAATTGAAATCATTAACTCTGTGTGTTCCACCCTGGCTAAATTTACACACTGTGTGTTCCACCCTGGCTGCATTTACACAGGCAGCCCAATTCTGATCTTTTTTTGACTAATTGATCTTTTGACCAATCAGCTCTGAACAAGATCTGATGTGATTGGTCAAAAGACCAATTAGTGGGAAAATCTCAGAATTGGCTTGCCTGTGGGTATGCAGCCTCTGTTGCGTATTAGGGTGTACTGTCAACCACAGACAACTATGGTTTTAATGTTAGTATTTTCTTAATGTTTCCTTTTAGATTTGGACTTTTTCTTCCAACTGCCCCAGAGACACGATCCCTATGAACGACAGGGTGTGGTCTGTGGCTATTAGTCCCACACAGAGGTACGTAATGTACATGCCTAGAATGTCCCAAAACAGTCAAACAGCTACACTAACATCATACATGAGTGCACAAAAGGTAGAGTCCTGACCCCCCGGACAACCCCCATCAGTCAGTACGACACCCTGACTTCAGTTTTGCCATTGGCATGAAAACAGGTGTCAGCCACCGGTTTGGGTGAGAGTTGAGGTTGGGGCTAGATTAACCTGAGTGGTGGGTTCATTGTCCTCTGTTACTGAATAGGACAATATTTATTTCCCTCAGGTGGTCTGGGGAACAGTGAAAGAGGGATCGAGAGAGGTGGAAAAAACAGGATATCAAGGCAAAGCGTCTTCATAGGCCCTTTGATTGCTCAGCCATGTTGCTACACACCCACACACGTAATGATGCTCACACACACGAAAGAAAGCACACGCGCACATACGTACACACACACAAGCGAGCGAACACACACACTGGGACACCCTTAATGACACACAGACGCACAAGGCTGTAACAGTATCCCTGCTTCACCACCTGCCCCAGACCGGCAGGCAGCTGATCCATCAAACTGGCCTTAGCGCCGCAGCAGAGTGGAAACACTATGAGTCACAGCAACAAAGGGCAGCTCTCCTCGGCTGACAGGTCCCTGGTCAACTCTCTTCAATTCAGGCAATCAGAGACACCATCATCTTCTGGGTGGATTGTTCATGCATTACATTTCCATGAATTGACTGGAATTTTTTCAGGTAGACCTGGAAGACTGAAACTGTAGTGAGACTGGCTGTTTCTGCTCGTTGACCCCGGCCATACATTCATTCAGTATAAACTCAACTTCACACGCACACTTTTATTGTAGAAACACACACAGCCACAGACAGTATGAACTCACTCGCTCGCTCTGTCACACACACTCCTTCAGTATATATTACTCTCACACAGACACACACGTTCACGTTGAGCCCCGGTGGCCCTGTCTGCTCAGCCAGAACTTTAGATCTGAGAGTATGGGGCGATTATTCACATCATTAATTCTCCAATTTGCTGGCTGAAATAGCAGCCGTGCCTCAGCCTGCTGCCCCCTCATAATGAACCTGCTCCTTCCACACACTGACCAATGACCTGGTTAATTAATAGACCCCTGGAACTGAGGTGTCGACTCGCTGACAAACCTATAAGCCCACCTATCCCCTTGGAACCTCATCACTCCTGGAGCTAGGAGGATACAAGGAGAGAGATGTCATCGCTTAGTCAGTGCTTTGTGAAATATTACATGTGATGGCACCGCCAATTCATTTAAAATGATTGCATGACACAGGTCTTGTTAATAAGGAAATGGCTCAAAATCAATCTAATAACCTAGCTCTTTATGGTAGACCTTTCCACTCTACCAACTGTGTCGCATGACACAGGCGCTATCGTTTACCCATTAAGGGTCAGTTAGGGGCATTGAAAGTTTTAGTTTGATCTTGTTTTAAATGACAGTTGAAAGCGACAGGGAGCAAAATGGTGGAAGCAGCATGTTTTTGATTTGGTGGGTGGGGGGGAAGGGGGCTCCTTGTGTTTTAAATGTAATTGTCCCTGCTTCACGCTCAAGGAATCCAAAGAGTAGAGCGGGGGCCTGCCATGCTATTGCTAACTGTAGTGTTGGTACCGTACTGTAGCTACAACTTTAGGGTTGCTTTTCTAAATGTTATATTTGAGTCATGTAGCAGACGCTCTTATCCAGAACCACTTACACTAGTGAGTGCATACATTTTCGTGCTGGTCTCATATGGGAATCGAACCCACAACCCTGGCGTCGCACGCACCATGCTGTACCAACTAAGCCACAAATAACAATATCTGTTATGCTGTCATTGAGTGCGGCACTTGCAATTTGAATGCGCCTCAAGAGGAATATATTTTTTTTGCATAGTATGCGACAGGCTGAACAATTGAATAGGTAAACTATTTTACTTTGGTGTTGTCTGATTTTGCTGTTGCTTACTTTTGTTGTTAGCTGTGGAAAATTAAATGGGGTCAACAATTTTTCATTAGATAATTCAAATAACCAAAAGGTACCGGGTCTCAGCTTTGCCAGGCTCTCATTTTGATCGTACTGTAGGTACCGGCTCTCAGCTTTGCCTGGCTCTCATTTTGATCGTACTGTAGGTACCGGCTCTCAGTTTTGTCTGGCTCTCATTTTGATCGTACTGTAGGTACCGGCTCTCAGCTTTGCCTGGCTCTCATTTTGATCGTACTGTAGGTACCGGCTCTCAGCTTTGTCTGGCTCTCATTTTGATCGTACTGTAGGTACCGGCTCTCAGCTTTGCCTGGCTCTCATTTTGATCGTACTGTAGGTACCGGCTCTCAGTTTTGCCTGGCTCTCATTTTAATCGTACTGTAGGTACCGGGTCTCAGCTTTGCCTGGCTCTCATTTTAATCGTACTGTAGGTACCGGGTCTCAGTTTTGCCTGGCTCTCATTTTGATCGTACTGTAGGTGCCGGGTCTCAGGCTCGGCGGGACCCTGCCCAATTGAATCCCTGCTAACCATATCCACTTTTGTGGTCGGTACTACCACAACTATACTGATATTACCCAATGGCAGTGTTGCCCTATATTAATTTAGCAGTGGTGGTATGATAAAAAAATCTATACATCTTTTTGACCATGGGCATTACGATCAGGTCGTGTGCAGCTGCACTCCGAAGTGATGATTACTTGTGTGCTGCAAGCTGTGGGCAGGATTGAAATAAACCCAAACCAAGGAAAACGGCTACGGTACCCTTCATTCCATGACGCACCATTTTGTTCCTATCATTTCGCAAATCGCCGTTTTGGACGAGACTGACTTTATGATCAAAATGATTTTATTTACACTTTGTAGTAAATTCGGACTCATATCGATGCCACATAGGCTGTTTTCAAAAAGAGAAGTTGTTTTTAAAGGCAGTCGCTCTTTAGAACTTTAAAATGTTCTCTCCCGCCCCATGGGAAAATGTGTAGAATTGCAGGAAATGAACTTTAAAACAGCAACATTTTGTCGCTTCAGCCAAGAGAAGACCCTCTAAAATGTTCAGTCGGAGACAAATGCAGATGGGCAACACCATGCTCCAGCCTATCGATTTAAAGCCGCTATGTTGCATCATTTGGGCTACAAATTATAATGCTTTTAAAGGGAAAATTATATTTCAGATGGTGTCATTCATTTTGGAGTAGAATGTCCTTCTACCAGAAATGATCTTCTCACAGTCATTCTACAAAAAAATCTCGCGGGACCCCTGCGTTGAAATGCCAATGCTGATGTGACTCCGTGTTGGTCCCTGCCTACGTTGAGCGAGATTGATCCCAGCAGTAGATCTGGTCCTTTCTTTCATGCTTTTTTCAATCGAATGTCTTTCCACACCACACTCTGTGATACTGTATCTGTCCAGAGGCCCACCTCATATAGGCTACCTGGGGAGGCAGGTAGCCTAGTGGTTAGAGCGTTGGGCCAGTAACCGAAAGGTTGCTGGATTGAATCCCCGAGCTGACAAGGTAAAAATCTGTCGTTCTGCCCCTGAACAAGGCAGTTAACCCACTATTTATTATTATTTTAAATCTTTTTAAATATGGCACATGGTTACTGGAATAGGACTGGGCTCTGTTGGATCCATGTCCTAGAGGTTTTCTGTCATTGACTAGCAATTGAGTAAGAGGGGTCGAATCCAGTCTTAGACTTGACTCTGACAGGGACAGACTTACTCCCCAACACTGTACCAAGACTACACATTAGATATGAGGACTTGCAGTATTAGTGAGAGAGCATGAGGGTGGACATGGGTCCAAATACGGGCTTTTCCACTCTCCCACCATGTCTCTATCTCTGTCTTTCTCTCTTCCTCTCTCCCTTTCTCACCCTCTCTTTCCACTCTTGGTACAGTTTCTTTGAATTATAAAGAAGCGGGCAGGTGGTTAGTAGTTGACTGAGGTGTTTCCTGCAAATAGGCTTGGGCCAACAAGACCGGACAGGTTGAGGAGCGCTGGAGCTGTCGTGGCAGATCACACTGTTCGATGGGAGAGAGCATGGAGTCACGACTGATTGGATTTCGTACCATATGTTGTTTTATTGAGTGATGATACTATTTATTGCTGCTGTATTGCTGCTCTGTAGGAAGAGTAAGGAAATGGTCTAGGAACAATGTAATGAAAGCAAGGTTTCCCCCTCCTAGGGAATTCTTGCCGTTGTTACCTCTGTGTTTTTTTGAGGGTTTAAGTCTGACTCTTTGTTACAAATATAGGCTCTTTGAAAAACTGCAGCCATACAAATGCAATTTGATAAATTGATTGGCTGGAACTCTGGTGTTAATCAGATAAGTGCGTGATTCTCATGAAACATAATCTATGTTGCTATAGTTTACCCATAAATCCAAAAAATGTTATTTTAGTTGAAGTTTACATTAAACTATACTATTTATTACGTACAAACACAGAGTCTGTGGACATGTCTCATTAACGTGACACTTTTTCAAGTTCCTGTAAAAACTCCAATCAGTTTTTAAATAAAGTTTTATTCACCCGTGATGCATCATCTAGAGGAGTAGTAGAAGTTAAGTTAATTCATTCGCTTATATGCCTTCAGAATGAGGTTCTTATTCTCAAACACCCCCCTTTACCCTGCTTGGCCTTCTCATTACCAAAATGGCTAAAAAGCTCAAATTGGGAAAAAGTCTTAAATTTTATAATAATTTTATGATACAATTTTAAATATGTGCATTTTCAGTGTTATAATTAACTCAGGCCTTTTCATTAGGGGAGCAATGTTAAAAAGATGATGAATTGATTTCTTTTTTGGACTGTTGCAGTAATGAGAA
The DNA here is from genome assembly GCF_901001165.1 of Salmo trutta. Lineage (NCBI taxonomy): Eukaryota > Metazoa > Chordata > Actinopteri > Salmoniformes > Salmonidae > Salmo > Salmo trutta. The sequence goes on along the minus strand of NC_042961.1, from coordinate 21,692,170 downwards.
TTTTGTGGAAATGGTGGTAGAATGCTTAATATCTTATCAAAAAAACATAGTAATAATTATGAAATAGATAAGTACAGATCCTAATCTCAGTGATCCAAGATATATACATTTTTTTAATCATTTAAAATGACACCTGAGAATTTTTGGCTCAAATGTTTGTTTCGTGAGAATGACCCAACTGTATTTCCATAAGAGATTCGCCACAAAAGCTGTCACTCACACACCCAGAGTATCACCTGTGTGCATGTGTTACAGGGTTAGCAGAACGGAATAGCCAATAACAGACCACTCCAAAGAACCAATTAGGGTTTGACGCTCGGTGTCAAAGAGCCTATGAGATCAATCCATTTCTCAGTGCCAAAATGCAGTTACACAATGTATGTAGGCAAGATTGGGGGGGATGGAGGGGGGGTTATACGGACCACTCGTAAAGGGGAGGGGGCTGGAAGCCACTGGAGGGAGAAGCCACCCTGAGGAGAGGTGAGAAAGGGGCGCTTTTCCTGGGTTTGTTTTGTTTAGAATTCCTCAAGCACAACTACAAAGATGTTGCAGGGGCAATGCCTTTGAACGTTTCCAAAGAAAATGATTGTTGGATAAACCGCCCCGATTCGCCACTTTCTCACCATGGAGGGAGGCTGACCTCTGACCTCTAGTATCAAAGTACTGGGAGACGCCCCCTCCAGCCCCCCCCCCCACCTCTGATTTTACCCCCACTGCTCTGCCCCACTCAACCGCAAGAAAAAGGCTGAAATTCATGTCTTTCTCTTTCGTCTCTCACAGGCTGGGCCTGTGGCTCAGGAGTCAAGAATTCAATTAGTTAAAAAAAGAGAAGAAAAGAGAGAGGCTGCAACAATGCAGCGATAAGGGGCAGAATGTGCGTTCCCACACGCTAAATACAGGGCGCTTTCTCTGGGGCCCACAGAGCCGGAGGACCCGCACTGCAGGAGGCAAGAATAATCACAGCTCCTCTGAACCACTCATTACACACACACACACACACACACACACACACACACACACACACACACACACACACACACACACACACACACACACCTGACACCCACACGGTACCTCAAATTTACACACAGGCACTCCTAAGCTACTTCAAACACATACCCATGTGCACACCTCATACACACACACGTGCGCACACACTGCTCAAATTCATTTTACAGACACATACACATACTAGCACCTCAGACATACCTGACAAACACACACGTACACAACTCACACAGGCCTTTCATTACACACCACCTCATACAGGTGTTCCTCGGGTTCACTTGCTCTACCTGAGAGACTAGGCCTGCTGTTCAATGTACAGAATGGAAACAACACTACTCGTGATCGACATCATGGCATAAATTGGGTTAATCATACAACTGCCCAGTCAACATGGGTTGGTATATCAGATTCTGTTATTGAATGAATTGTGTTCTATCAACATTGAAATATCCCTCTTCTCGTCGATGGTCTAGGTTGAATTGATTGTTTGTTGAAAGCATTGATGTTTGTTTTGTTTCTTTGCACACAGACATCAATTTGCCGACATGGTTCAATGGTCAATTGAATGGATGTTGGTTCTATAATCCAGTATCCTAATGACTGTCGCTCCTTTCATCTTTCTGAGTGAGAAGAAGATGAGTGACAAGGTCTCTGATCATTCAAGGGAACCGGAGCTGAGCTGACACATACCACAATGAATGAATCCTCATTTGTGTCTGTCTATTGGTCCTCAGCTGGTAGAGCATAGCATAGTTGGTTCGATTTCTGGGACCACCCGTACGTAAAATGTATGCATGCACGATGACTGTAAGTCGCTTTGGACAAAAGAGTCTGCTAAATGGCATAGTCTATTGTTGTAATCCATTCTAGAAATCCACTAGACTCATAATCGGCGTCATCTGAACTTTAATGTTGAGCTGTTGTTAGTTGGAGGATAGCCGTTAGTATAGCGAGACCGGATGGTGTTTTCAATACATGGTGGCGGGCTGTTCTGTTCCGTTCCAGCCGGCTGAGCAGAGCAGCGCAGAGGGGCTATGTGTGGAATGTCCTGGTGCTGTCCTGGTGACCTCAGACAGAGGGGACACAAACAGAAGCCAAAAGGGCCAAGGGGGTGGGGTATTGGGGGGGGGGTCTTGGCGAGCCCCTGCCATTGTCCCCCTCCCGGCTGATATAAAAGCATCATAACCCTTTGAGCTCAGACATATTTAGAGAGCAGATAAAAGCACTTTTTACAAACTAGATACACGGCGAGCACAAAGCCGGGGGTCAAGCGCAACAAATTAACAACCTCTTTTTGCCTAGAGGGGGGGAGGGGGAGGAGAAGGGGGGCAGAGGGCATAGCTAAATCGCCCCTGGAGTCCATCGCCATGCCTCTACATTCCCAGCGCTTGCATGGTCTATGTTCATCTCTGCTATTTAGCCTATTCTTCTGTAATTGGCTGGGGTTTAGTTTAGATAAATGGTGACTGACTTGTTTTGTTTGGAGTATTGTTGTTCATGCGATAGGTTTGTGTGGGATTCTTTGAATTTCACGAAAGTGGTGCCAATCTTTGGCAATGGCGAAAGAATTGGAGTCAGGTCAAATGTAACATTTTATTTTGATGTCAGATAGCCACATATCCCATTTTAAACAATAAGCTTCACTTTTTTGTATTTTGCAATACGCTTCACTTTTCTATTTTGCCATAAGCTGCGATAGTGCCAAGGAGAAATTCAACTGACAGTGTGTATCTGTTACCCTTGTTTCTCAGAAGAATAAACGTTGCAAGACTGGAGTGTAGTTGTTCCATTTGGTGTAGTACAGCTGTTTAGGTAGTAAGCTGAAAGTCCTACACATGGAAATTGTATCCTTTTGTAGTACCTAGTGATGCAAGCCAAATGCTAAAGCCAAACTGGTGGCTTAGAATGTGCAGCCCGACACCAAAGTACACCACTAACCCACAGGCTGTAGAACGGACATATCATTAGAACACTGAGTCAAATTCTGCTTCCTAAGTCCATACATTTACTTTCTGGTGTTTGCCACTAAATTTACTTTCTATGTGTTTGACTTTTGGACTTGATTTACTGTAGTATGACTCCAAGCAGGTTCAAATAGGTAACTTTTTAAATTTCTAAGGAAAACAATTGGAGAATCCCCTATTAACTGAGAAAAAATTATCATAACATGTCATTTGTTAGACTAGATTCCTAGACCAGGCTGTTGTTCACCTCTTTGTTAGGAAACGAGAAGTGATTTTTGGGCTGAGAATGGGGATGGGTTAACAGAAGTGGAGCGTTTGCGGTGGTCTTGGGAAAGCGTGGAGCGCCCTGTGCGGTCAGCTTGTTGATTTGGAGCTAACAATGTTGGTACTGTTGGGCTCTTCTCCCAGCGGGGGCTCAGTGTGCGTGCGTGTTTCTGTCTGTGTGTGCGCTTGTCTGTGATTGTGTGTGTTCCCAATGGGGGCTGAGTTAGTTTGTGTGACCCTGCCACACAGCCCCTTAGATAATGCAGCCAGCTGATGAGGTTACCCAAACGGCAGCAGAGGCCCAGCATGTCCTTATAATGAGGAGTGGACTGGGAAGTAGAGGGAGAAGGTTGGGGGGGTTACAGAGATGGGGGTGATTTCAGGATGGGGGTGGTAGTAGCATCTCAGGGAGGTGATTTTATTTGACCTTTATTTAACTAGGCAAGTCAGTGAAGAACAAATTCTTATTTTCAATGATGGCCTAGGAACAGTGGGTTAACTGCCTGTTCAGGGGCAGAACGACAGATTTGTACCTTGTCAGCTCAGGGATTTGAACTTGCAACCTTTTGGTTACTAGTCCAACGCTCTAACCACTAGGCTACCCTGCCGTGATTGGGGGGAGAGGGGTTTTAGGGAGGGGGCACCTGTCCCACATCAGGCGAGAGAGGCTTTGACCTTAGCAGCTATAATATCAGTGAGTGATCTGACCCTAGATCAGGCCAGTGCTCGGGGGGACAGAACCGGTTCATTGTATGTCTGTGCTGTGTACCCCCCTTCCTCCCCCAGCAGAGCAGAGCCCAGTGAGGGATGAGTAATGTGAGTAATGGAGAGTAATAAGGGCCAGGCAGCGAGTGTGACCTTAACCCTATTGTATCTTGTGTCACCAGGGTTCAGAGGTCATACTCGCTGAGGGCCCGCCGCCCTGATTGGACCAAATGAGTTTACCCAACACTAATTAACAGGGGCTTCGCTAACGGGCCTCTCCGCTTAACGGGCCTGACAGCTGCCCCTGTGCCTCAGTACACCCTCCCGTGCCCCGCTCACGCCCCTCGTTACCCCTGTCTCAACGCCAAAGCGCCTCCACGCCACCCTTACCCCATTGCCAACCCACCCAGCCGCCAGAGGAAGAAACGCCAACCAAACCACCCACCACTGCTTCAACACAGTTATCTGTCTACTTCTCTGTCCTTCTCTCTGGCTATTCTATCCCACCGTTTTTCATTTGAGATCTGCCGTGCTTTCTTGAGATTGTATGCGAAAGCAGTTGATGCGGAAACTGTGAAGTAAAACGGAAAAATAGTAAATGAATAAGTGGTACAAAAGAAAGTAAAAAGAAAATCAAATGGTGGTTGTGCCCCAGGGTGTTGGACCTTCCCCTGTCAGTCAAACCAGCAGGAGGCCCAAAGCCTCAGACCTGGGCAGAGCTAACAGAAGCCCCCCTACTGCCCCTCTCCCCTTTGGCCCACACCACCCTCTACACACAGACCCTACTACACCCCTCCTCTCCTCTCCTTTCACCCCTGTCCCTCCCATGCATACCTAGGCCACTACTTCCGACCTGTCAGTCTAATCAAAGGAGTGTTTTAGTTTCTCCTCTTTTCTCTCTCACCGCTGAAACAATAAACGTGTGTCTCTGACCGGAGACTGTTGAGGGTGTCACGCTTTAGCTTTGTCCTTTGAGGTGTCTCAGTATTCCCAGTTTTCCTAAACGTTCCTCTGTTGTCTCCTCCACAGCTCCTTCGTGACCGGCACGGCCTGTTGTGCGAACTTCTCTCCTCTGCGGATCTGGGATGTTGAAAGGTAACTAACTACACAACACACACAAACACAGATACACACTCCACTGATTCACACAGACTTTACACACCACTTACTACACACACACACAACCCACAAACAACAGTACACTATGACCAAGCATCTTAACTACATTCCTATACAGTATAGAAATTTAGAGTTGAGCCCTTCATCGTCCACCAGTAGTATTCCTACCAACCCACTTCTTACCAACCCAAGTATTCCAAGACCTCCCATCCTAGCCCATCTGTCAGTATAACTGATCACTGCAGTGAAAGTGGAACCTGGCTGTAATGATAGTTGTTGTTTCATCATTCCGTCTAAAAGCCTTTGCTTTGAGAAGTTCAAAGGGGGGCTGGGAGAATTCCTGGCACTGAAAGCCCAAGCTTAAACCTGATACAGCCCTGACAGGCCGCTGTAATTCCCAGCTTTACCTGCCGAATTAAACCTTCTGACACGTCCCGGGCCGGACAGAGAAAGGCGCTTCCTGCTCCAAATGACATGGACATTTGAGCTGGGGAAACGGGGGAAGGGAGGAAGGGGAGAAGGGAGGGGAAGTTATTTGTGCGTTGCAGGTGTTCCGAAAATATATTGACACAGTGTAGCAGAGCAGAGCTCGTTCTTGCTAGAAAACATGAACAACATGTCCTTGTGTAGTATGTACATGTAGTATAGTATTCAGGTAGTGTGGTTTGTGTTTTTTTTCTCAGTTTAGGAGTAAATATTTTAAGTCCCAGTCCTGAAAAATCAGATGTCTTTGCTGTAGTATGATGATTGGAACAAGTGGCCTGGCTGATCTGTGTCCCCCATTGTGACTTCCTGTCTGGTAATCAGCTGAGGTACAAAAAGTGGTCTGGGAGAGGGCAGGGCACATACTGTACACCGATGACGGCAGGATGAGGGTTATGGGGGCACTCTGTGTATCTGTAACTTTCTCTTATTTCCTATATCTCAGATGCACATGCGCACACACAAACACAGATACACACACACACACACACACACACACACACACACACACACACACACACACACACAGCAACCCCACCACACACATAGAGCACATATTCAACCTCTCCAGACCCACCACCATCACGATCCACCCCAACCTAAGACTACCAGCAGCATCCCAACCCAACCCTGTGCATTAGTGTGGCCACACTCCCTTTGACAGCGGACACATCAGAGAGAAAAGATCACAACCAAGACACTGTTACACCTGCAGCACCAAACATAGCCAGTAAAGCAGCTGAGTGCCTCAGGATCTGAACAAGACAGGAACCACAACATATTGCTGATTCCAGGAATGACTTGTCATCCGATGGTGGAAAATAGTGGCACAGGATGTGACTGAGGTCAATGGACTGCCAGTTTCTTTAAGAGGGGGGGAAAGAGGTGGAGAAATATAGATGGAGAGAAAGGGAGAAAAAGGTGAGAGGAAAGAGGGAAGCTAGGGGAGGAAGAAAGGGATGAGTGTGTTCCGTCTATTACAATGGTAGGTGTGCTTTATGTGATTCATCTAGTTTCACAAAACAACTATTTTACTCTTTTAATTGTTTTTCAAGAAATCGTGACCTGAATGAGGCATGACCTTGTTTTATGACACATGTGGCGTTATTCTATAACAGGCTCATTAAAAATCAGTTTCTCTTTGTTGACCCTTCTAAGAGTTGCCATGCAAAACCAGAACCTTCCCACTTATGTGAGGCAAAGGAACCTTGACCATTCACCCATTGTGGCTTTGATTTTAATTTAATTTAACACATTTCTTTTTTCTCCCATTGCAATTAATTCTGTGTCTTTTTCATCTCGATGGCACAAAGCCTATGATCACCCATACAGAGGGATCCCACACAAGTGGCGTTTTTGAGCGCACCCCAACTTTTCATGGTGCCTTCGCTCATGGATAAACAGGGAAAAAGCATCAAAGAACCCCAACCATCGCTCCGAGATTCCCGTCAAAGGGTCCCCACAATCGCCTGGCAGATTCCTGGCATTCCGCTCTGAAAAGCGGGGGTTAAATGTCTGCTTTGGGAGGTCGCTCTGTTATACAAATTGCACGGGCATTGTTTTTGGAGAGAACGCGTGTGACATTTAAAGGTGGCCATTGTTCCGCCCGTACATTCCTGCCCAGTTCTGTGTCCAGCAGTTCTCCCAGCTCCCTGAGTCCCCACTGTTTGTTTTAGGGTCTGAAAACCCCAGCAGGACTCTTTCTCTACCTGTCTGACATCCTTTCAGAGGAGTGGCTGTTTCCCAGCGCGGACGTCCCCAGGCCCAGTTTAGACACCAGACTTAACCTTACAAGAGCTCTCCCACCCATACTGCTTTTCTATAGCCCCCCCCCCCCCCCCCCCCCACACACCAAGAGAGAATCCCCTTAGCTTCTCCTGTTTAAATTCATTAATGGATCCTTTCACAAACTGTGTGTGGCCAGAAAGCCAACCTGACTCCTGCAGTGAGACCAGACAGGCTTAAATCAGGACTAACTAATTCTCCCTGTGTATCACAGACAGTCACTACTCTCATAACAGTCAGTCAGTCCCCCCCTATGGCGAACAGTCAACTCACCTTCCAAAATCAATTCAGTGTTGGGCTTCATTTTATCTCAAATTCTCACTATTTATTAACTGAAAACCGATTTTCCACCCAGGCAAACATGAGCATTCAACATTTTATTTCAGTCGAATTTCAGTTCATTTCCTCAATTACTGGGAATGTGATTTGCCTCATGTCAACCCCATATCCCAGCTAATTAAGTCCCACATTCTGGCTCATCCTGGGTCAGTGGCACTAGCTACTCTGTAGTTTGAGTGGGGTCACAGAACATTGGTGTGAGAGCAGCAGTTCCCTCTCTCCACTCTCTGGGGTATACTGCCCATGTGATCTATCTCCCAAGTGCACCTTACTGATCTCTGAACTCCCACATGTCCATATTGTAGACATCACCCTTGGTGACATGCAATCATTTGCTCCTTTTTTTGTTTAGCACTTTGCACTTTCACCTTTTTGTATTTTCTCGAGCATGGATTAAATGAAGTATATTTTTGCATCTCGGCCTCCTTGGGTTTTTCCTTTTCATGGTTTGAGTACGACTACCTTTTTCGCTACAGATGTTTTTTCTCTCTCACACACCAGCCACTATTCATCCTAGCCAGAGCGCTCACCCTCATATTGCCTTTTGACATGCAATCAAATCAGCCACAGAATAGTATTAACTAACTTGTAGTAAATAGTACCTGTTTTTATGGATCTAGTAGCATTTTATATATATATATATACATATATATATATATATATATATATATATATATATATATATATATATATATATATATATATATATATATACATACGTACGTACGTACGTATGTATGTACGTACGTACGTATCTATATATATATACACATACATACATACATACATACATACATACATACATACATACATACATATATATATATATATATATACTGCTAAAAAAAATAAAGGGAACACTTAAACAACACAATGTAACTCCAAGTCAATCTTACTTCTGTGAAATCAAACTGTCCACTTAGGAAGCAACACTGATTGACAATAAATGTCACGTGCTGTTGTGCAAATGGAATAGACAACAGGTGGAAATTATAGGCAATTAGCAAGACACCCCCAATAAAGGAGTGGTTCTGCAGGTGGTGACCACAGACCACTTCTCAGTTCCTATGCTTCCTGGCTGATGTTTTGGTCAGTTTTGAATGCTGGCGGTGCTTTCACTCTAGTGGTAGCATGAGACGGAGTCTACAACCCACACAAGTGGCTCAGGTAGTGCAGCTCAACCAGGATGGCACATCAATGCGAGCTGTGGCAAGAAGGTTTGCTGTGTCTGTCAGCGTAGTGTCCAGAGCATGGAGGCGCTACCAGGAGACAGACCAGTACATCAGGAGACGTGGAGGAGGCCGTAGGAGGGCAACAACCCAGCAGCAGGACCGCTACCTCCGCCTTTGTGCAAGGAGGAGCAGGAGGAGCATTGCCAGAGCCCTGCAAAATGACCTCCAGAAGGCCACAAATGTGCATGTGTCTGCTCAAACGGTCAGAAACAGACTCCATGAGGGTGGTATGAGGGCCCGACGTCCACAGGTGGGAGTTGTGCTTACAGCCCAACACCGTGCAGAACGTTTGGCATTTGCCAGAGAACACCAAGATTGGCAAATTCGCCACTGGCGCCCTGTGCTCTTCACAGATGAAAGCAGATTCACACTGAGCACGTGACAGTCTGGAGACGCCGTGGAGAACGTTCTGCTGCCTGCAACATCCTCCAGCATGACCAGTTTGGGTGGTGGGTCAGTCATGGTGTAGGGTGGCATTTCTTTGGGGGGCCGCACAGCCCTCCATGTGCTCGCCAGAGGTAGCCTGACTGCCATTAGGTACCGAGATGAGATCCTCAGACCCCTTGTGAGACCATATGCTGGTGCGGTTGGCCCTGGGTTCCTCCTAATGCAAGACAATGCTAGACCTCATGTGGCTGGAGTGTGTCAGCAGTTCCTGCAAGAGGAAGGCATTGATGCTATGGACTGGCCCGCCCGTTCCCCAGACCTGAATCCAATTGAGCACATCTGGGTCTTCATGTCTCGCTCCATCCACCAACGCCACGTTGCACCACAGACTGTCCAGGAGTTGGCGGATGCTTTAGTCCAGGTCTGGGAGGAGATCCCTCAGGAGACCATCCGCCACCTCATCAGGAGCATGCCCAGTCGTTGTAGGGAGGTCATACAGGCACGTGGAGGCAACACACACTACTGAGCCTCATTTTGACTTGTTTTAAGGACATTACATCAAAGTTTCATTCATTCAGATCTAGGATGTGTTATTTTAGTGTTCTCTTTATTTTTTTGAGCAGTGTATATATATATATATATATATATATATATATACCACTTTCTGGTGTATGATGTGGTATATATATATAAAAAAAGTGGTATATATATATATATATAAAAGTGGTATATATATATATATATACCACTTTCTGGTGTATGATGGAGTCCTAGCTATTCTACAGTGACTCTAACATCTGACGGTATTGACTCATCCCTGTGATTTCACAGACTCAAGAATGTGACAGGCTACATTCGGACAGACTCAGGTAGGTATGTGACGGTAACGACTCGTCAGGGTTATTTCATAGGCTCAACCATGTAACTTTCCACTCAGGCATGCTTTGGACCTGACTCAAGTATGTGATGGTGTGGACCCAGACATGAGATTGTCAGATCACACAATCAAGCCGCAGCTCAAAGGCAAGCGGCAGCCGCACTAGCAGATACAGTACTTCTGACAGATTATATGGTTATGCTCCGTCCTGTAATCTTCCTGTGACCTAACAATTTGAGAATCCCGGCTGTTCTGCTGCTCGCCATCCACCGCACAGTGCTATTATGGCTTTAAGTTCTCGACGCAGATGTGAAGACCGCTTTCAGGGATCTGGGTTTTTATCGTCTCACCTTGGTGTTTGACATTTTCAGAGGGCCACGAAGACCTTCAGTGCAATCAGCACAATTGGGTTTGTCTGTGAGACATTGTATTTAGATAATGACTTGATTGGCCTATTGCCTTGTCGGTTGAGTGGTGTAGGGGCTGTCTATAAGACACATTTGAGTTATGAGTCAATTATTCACGTGTGGCTTGAGTGGTATAGGTGTTCTTTGTCCGACATGTGTTAAGCTCTGGGTTTTAGCAGTAAAAAGAAAATGAGGGATCGGTACCCCACACAGACACGTATCCCAGAGAGAGAGCCCCATCACGGACTCCCCATTGGCCAGGCTTAGACCCCAGCTCTGAGAAAGCTCTCGTCCAATAAGATGGCCCCCTGGGGTGAGGCTTGCGGATTACCAGTCTGCCCCTGGTGTTTGGAGCAGTGGGGGCACGAGCGAGAAGGGGGAGGGAGTGCAGTCACCAGGGCCAGTGGCCTCCTTTAAATGGTTGCTAGGGAGCAGGTATCAAAGGTCTGCGAGTAACACACAGTCACGGTCATGGAGGGAATTAAACCGCAACAAAGAGACAGTTATTCTGCAATAATCCGCCCTGCGGAGGGCAAGTTATTCTCCAAGAATCAGAGCCGCCGAGTGGGCAGCCAACGGAGGACTGTGATCACAAGAGCATGGTACTGCCCATACACACACCTTACACATCCTTTGTGCATTCATACACCACGATGTCTTCTCTCTCTTTCATTCTCTCTCTCTCTCTCTCTCTCTCTCTCTCACACACACCTCACCATCCCGGTGTTGTAGCATGGGGGGATCCTTGTAATCAGTCTCAGAGCCCTCTCCCAGATAGAGAGGTGTTGACTTTGATCTCCTCTGGGTGGTCTGGAGCCAGTGGGATTGGGAATATAGAGATGGAGAGAGAAGGGTAGTATATGGGAATATAAAGATACACACAGAGAGCTTAGGGGTGTATCAAGGATCAACCGCTATAAAGACCGAGACAGGTGAAAAGTGTTTTATCCATCTCACTATGGGTTAAGGTGAGTTATACCTTACATCAATGAGTAAGGGCTCCATTTATTATTCATGGTTGCTTAGGGGCGTAAGTGAAAACTGCACATCCTCATTTGAAGCACTAAGGACATCCTGTATTGGACATATTAGTAGTCAGTAGCCAGCAGGCATTTATAGTATTGATACAGTGTAACATGCCTGTGATCTTAGGTGCAGAACTCCTGAACTGTCTCTGTCTTCATCTTTCTTCTTCTTACTTTCTCCCTATTTCTCCATCCTCCCTCTCCCTGTCTCTCAGGTGTGAGCTGCTGTGTTGTCTGGGTTCAGAGTTCCGTCGGGGTGCAGGTGTGTTGGATATAGTCTATGAGTCGCCTGTCCAGCTGCTCACCTGTGGCTACGACACCTACATCCGCTCCTGGGACCTTCGCCTCAGCCCCAGGTACGCCATCAGTCTGTCAGTCAGTTAGTCCATATATTAAGCTGTCAATCAATCATTTTGTTCGTATTTATGTATAAATTGTCAAAATGTAGACTCCGGTCAAGCATTATGATTGGCAGAGAGGCGTTCTGAGCCATACCAAAACGAGAATAGCATCACGGCTTCATCATACACATCTACACACACGTGCGATGAGTCAACACAGCACACATAACAGCACTAGCAACACAGTGCAATCATTCCCCTCCCCTCCATCTTCCAAAAAGGAAGAGCACAGTATATCCCCACCCAGTCCAATCTGGGCGGTACCTGAATGATGCGGACCCTTGCACATTTCTACGACAAACCAAGCAGGGTCCTGCTATCAGAAGGGAGGGTGCCTTTTTATTTGGGTGTGTGTGTGTGGGGGTGGCGTGGGTCAGTCAAGTAACACAAATAAGAGCTGATTGTCTGTCAGCTCTGGGGGGTTGAGCTGGGAGGGGGGTCCCTCTTTAGACATCAATAATTCACACACACAGCACCACCAGGAGGCTCCCTGGGACAGTGAGGAGGTGCAGGGTGTCTGGACCTTGGGTTCCCGCTGAAAGCAGGACTTTGAGTCTCGCAGACGCCTTGAGGGTAACTGACCAGCGGACAAAAACACATGCCCAACACACACACACTTTGTTCTCTGTCTGAAATACAGTGTTGTCTTGGTGTTGTCTCTTGTTATGGCTTTATGTTGTGTGGTGTTGTTGGGATGTACGTAGTGTCTTTTATCAGGTTGATCGATCATCTCATGGTCTTGTTGAATATGTGAGTTTTTGTGTTTTTGTGTGTTGGGGCATTTCATCATCTTTTTGGGGTTGTTTCTTTGTATTTATAGTGTGGCTTTTTGTAATTGGATCATGGCAAATAGTTTTCTCGTGCGATGTGGTATTGTCTTATTTAGCTATGTTTTTGTGTCGTGGCTGTGACATTCTCTGGATGAGATGGTCAGTGTGTGTGCGTTTTGTTCACAAACTGTTGCATTCTCACCTCGTCCGACTAACCACACACCACGTCGGCTATAGGTTTGGCAGAGAGGGAAAAAGAGAGAGAAAGAGGAGTCAGCCCAATTGGCCTAGTCTACCTCATGCACTCTTGTCTCAAACTGTCCCAGAAAAACACACTCCGAGAAACCGACACAGCTCAAACTCTCTCAGACACACACTCAATATTATTTTATGTCTTTACCTCAAATGCCAAGACAGGCAAAGTAGATTTGTGATGGCGACAGTCCTTTTGAGTCTGGTCGAATCAGAGCTATATTTGTCTATATCTGGTGTCTCTCAACCTTTTAGGACACACTAGCTAGGTTTCCATCCAATTTGCGATCTGCTTTTCATGTGAATATTCTAAAATGCGCATTAAAAGAAGTGCATTTTCCCACCAGGTGTTTCCATCAAATTGACTTGTTGCGGATAAAAAGCTGTGCGTGGTGATGTAGTGCACATTAAAAGCACTTTTGGCGCTTAGAAACTAAGTAGCGAATAAAAATCTGAAGTTCATTGTGTTTCCATTGCGTTTTCTTTACCGATGGCTTTGTCACAAAAACTGTTGAGATAAATAGCAAACTTTCCCAATCTGGTTTTTGCTCATGCTTTCTAGTGTAGACAACTGTTTGCTGATAAAGTCAACAGGGAAGGTTATATGATAAGAGAAAGATCCCTTTTTTTTTTTTTTCGATAATGTTAACCAAGCGTAGCACCGACCGTCATGTCACCAGCATTCAAATAATACACTAGATATTTATTGGAAATTTGCATGAAGCTCGTCACACACTTACAACCACGAAGTTCATCATAACTTATTTCATCTGCCTATAAACTCTTCATGCGTTTCCACGTGGTGGGCTATAGGCTGCAATGTAGCATATGTTTTCTTTGACATTATGGTTATTGTATCAATAGTTGCTCATAACAGTGTTTCCACCGCAATTGTCGCAGAATGTATTTTTTGTCTAGCGTATTGTTTCGAGTTGGCATTAGGAAATTTTGCCAACAAATTAGCTGTTAACCATCAGGCCTGCCGTGAGTTTTTTTTTGTGTGTCAGGTTATTAATTGGTTGGATGGAAACCTGGCTAATTACAGTGAATTGAGCTCGCACTCATTGGATTGCTAAAATTAGGATGAACAGACTGTGTGTGTGCGCCTGTGTGTATTTGCGTATGTGCATACGTGTGTGTGTGTGAGAGTGACTCCAGACATCTCTGCTGCCCTGCTGTCTGCTCTCGGTCCCTGTGCATCACTTATTGATGAGGCACTAATGGATGATCGATCTCTATTGGCAGAACCCCCAAAATACTTCCCCTACCACCACCTCCTTCCCCACTGCAAACCCAGCCAGCGCTCCAACACCCCAGCGCCTTTCCGTTGACAACAGATGAAGTTTCGGCATCCTCACAAAACGCACACCAACATACAAAATGTAACTTCCTCATAACATGCACACATCCATTTGCCTTCTTTAAAATTCTTCAGAGTACACTCTCCTAAATCCAGTCACACTCTGCACCGTGTTGCAGTGGTCCTTTTATCATAGCTCATCAACGTTAGTTGAACAAAATTAATGCTGTATTGCAAATGAAACAGATGTCTACTTTTTCCTCAACATTCTCTGATGTCATTTCCTCCTGTCCCAACAGGAAGTGTGTCATGGAGTGGGAGGAGCCTCACGACAGTGCCCTCTACTGCATCCAGACGGACGGGAATCACATGATTGCCAGTGGCTCCTCTTACTATGGCGTCATACGGACGTGGGATAAGCGGCAAACCCGCTGCTTAGAGGTGTGTGTGTGTGTGTGCGTGCGTGCGTGCGTGTGCGTGCGTAATCAAATGTGTGTGGGTGAGTGCCATTTATGACTGTTGTTGTCCTTGCCACAGATGTTCCAGCTGTCCTCTGCTGTGAGTAGCCCAGTGTACTGCCTGCGTTTCAACACCTCTCACCTGTACGCTGCCCTCGCCACAGCACTGCACTCTCTGGACTTCAAACAGGGCCCCCGGCCTCGCAGATAACACCCACTCCTACAGACAGCTGTTAGGATTTAAAACAATAAATTATGTTTTTGACAGTAAATGGCTTCATTCTCTGTAATAACTGGAACTCTTGAGCTACAAAGACCATTGGGAATGTCCATGCAAGAAATATCAAATATGGGGATACGCCACACTGATACCAACATATAAACTTCTGCCAGGGCAACACAGATCCTGGACTAGAGGGCATGCAATAACCTGTTGTTACAGGACTAATCCAGTGGCCTGGAGGCCCACAGACACACACAAACAGGCTAAAGCCCTAACCTAGATAAGTCTTCCATTGAAGAACACACAGGGAGGTGTTTCCACCTTACACTTTGAGTGGCTGTGGGTTCTGTCATTTGCTTTGAGGGGATAAAACCATATTAGCCACTGACAGTAACATAGAAACACAGTGTTTGGGTTTCCATTAATTTGACCTCAACACCTGTGATCAGTCAGTTTTATGGATTGAAGTGTTTGAGCTTAGAAAATCCACATCTTATAATGTAAGGATTCATTTGATGAACAGATATAAAATATACACACATCTGGCATATCAAAGTTCTAGAAGCATATCCCAACCCCACGTACACCTGGCGGTGTGTCATTCATTGTAGATAGAAATGCGTCTTCGGATTCATATGGTCAGTGGGGAGAGATAGTTGGGGGTTTATTCTGTGTTGTGCTTGGGTGGGAGGGTGACTTGGGGATTGGGGTGTGTGCATTTGGCAGGGTTCCACAGTGAATTCCCGGAGATCCTCCCTGCTGGCCATTAATGGCATATATTAGATCATATGCAAGGTGGGGCAGTCCATTAGCTAATATCACAGTAGCAGATAAGAGGAATGGCCATGCTGCGTACAGACATTGCACAACCATGCAGGAGATGTGGCCCCCGGAGACTGCAGAGTTGAATTAATCATAACTGCCCCACAGAAGTTGGTCAGTAGTGTGGCCAGTGTTTTGTTATCTGTAACTGAGTGGACTGAAACACTGCATGAAAGGGCTAGATACACTGGTTTTGCACTGATGATGATGATTTGATTGTTTACAATGTCGTCCTTCCCCTACTGTGTGGCTTGATATGAAATGCCTGACCGTGTATGTGTGAGGAAGCACACATACACACACTGAGGATGCCCCAGACTGAAGAGCCTTTAGGCCACACTACTTGGTACCCACGATGCAGTGCTGTTGTCTGAGGTTCTGTCACAAACTCAACACAGTGTCTCAACCAACCCCACCACCCACCCACCTACCCCGCTCTCAGGAAGAGGTTGAAATGACGACCCCCCCCTGGCGGGACAGAAGTGGTGGAGAGGGGGCTGGGCTGAGGGTCACACGAAGGGTATTTGTGGTATCCCTCATCACACCTAAAGAGCCCACACACCAATACGCACACCACACTCACCTAGCTACACTTGCACAAACCATGGGCTCACATACAGACTCAGGAGTGAGTGATGTATACCTTGCCTATACCTGCCCCTCTCCCTCAGTAGTGTCAGTTTGGTGGGAATGGATGAGGAGGAGGGGGTGCAGAGGGCACCTGTACAAACCTCTCTCAGTCACAGGTGATGGGAGCTTAGCAGGCAGACAAAGGATTTCCCCTCACTCAAGTCTGCCACAATGCCTTCATTTCTGTGACATCATATTCAGTTACATCATGAATTAGAAAGCTACTGTTGTACAAATTGTACCACTGTAATTTACATCTAAACAATATGATTCCTGTTTCAGACATGGATGTAACAACATGTCCATTGACAGAAATGATTAAATCAATAGTTATTTGTTCTTGTGTTGTCAGGTCTAACAACAACAACACAAAATATAAGGATTTTAATTCAAGTTAAATGTACCAGTACACATTGTTAGTAAATGGCTTGTGAAGTAAGAAAAGTATGGCTAGCAGAATGCTACATTTAGATACACTCATTAGATGTTGCTAAATGTTCTGGCATTGGTGGCTGTTTGTTTAGCAGGATCTCCAAATGAAGAGTCTGAGGCTCAATCTGACATCTAGCAAGTATGAAGAGGGCAAACCGTCGTGACCTCACTGAAACACAGCCAGCCGAGACACACAGTATATTTAGCTGAGGGAACCATATGCAGAGCATCAGGATGCGTCTGTGGGTTAGTGGCGACCTGCTTTAAGACGTAAATCACACACACACTTGGATCATGCAGATGACAGATGTGGAAATAAAGTACAGTCTAGTACTGCATCTACCTTGCAGTGGAGCATGACTTGCACTAAATAGCATTAGCTTAATGCCAAAACATGTTAGCAGATAAGAGCTGATGGAACAAACCAGGCTGTGTGTGTGTGAAGGAACAACGTTGAACTGTTTTCAACACAATATGGTTTGACCAATTAGAATTGTAATTTCCGTACCACTACTGTTACTTCTCCCACTAGATAAACACAGAGTAACCCACTGGCACCTGTCTCACAGAGCAATCCACCATCCTTTGACTTAGTTCTCTCTCACAATGGATAACCTGTAATTTATCCTCAGCACTTAGCAAGACTAGCAGAGTAACACGAGAACATGTGAAGAATCACACAGTGTTTTCTTTGGCCAAGTTCATTGGACTTGAATGGAAGGAATGGCTTCCCTTTCAGTGGAGGTGAGCCCTGTTTCCTTGGGCTCAGGGGATACAACCACAGAGAGGATCAGATATCAGAGCAATGCTGGGCTGAGCATAAGAGCATCATACCAGGGTTGAGATTGGTTTTGGGGAGGTGGTTGAGCTGTTATAAATGGGCTGTCTGTTAAATGGACAATAAAAACCTTTTATGTACCAAAAGGTGCTGGAGCTCTAGCATCCAGTTGAATAACATTTTAGAAAGAAAACCAGTTGGAATTCTATGACTTTTATACCAATGCTGCCATCTACAGGTGATGAGAGTAAATGCATGCATGACACCACTACTACAGTTTTCACATGTGAGATTCACCTGAATCTCAGAAGTCCGAAGAACCAATCACACACGTCTTTCAGAGACAGACAGGTCGAGTGGCGAATGAGGTGACCCCTCCCCTCATTATAAGAAGCCACATGCCCAACTTCTGGTCATTCTCACCTCTCTTCCTCAGGAAGAGCACTTCTCTAAGCTCTCCTCAGCACGACTTGAGCCATGTTTCTTGCTTAACTGTTCGCAGGTGTGCCGCTAGGTCATAACTCAGAGTGCAGGTTGTTCAGCTCTCGTCTTCGGTGCCGGGTGACTTTACCGAAAGGAAAGTTTTTGCTTCGGGTAAGAATGAGCTTTTCCGCTTTTTCTTCCCTTAGTCTCCTGTCGTAACTAGCCTCACATGGCTAGCTACTGAGACTTCGCTAGTTTAGCTGCAAGGCTTAGCTAACCTGGCTTGTTCGCTGCAAAGCTGGCTATCCTACCAACTAGCTTCTAGTTTGCTATCTCGTTTAGCTCAACCCACTACCGTGCCGCATTGACTAGACAGACTGTCCTAGCTATACTGCTTATCTGTCGAGAGACACGCTTTTGTTCGTTGGAAGACTAACAAAGTACTATCTTCCTTTGGCAAACAGTGTGCTGCTAGCTAGGCTACTAGCCCATGAGGTGAATGCTAGCTAAATTCATATTGTTAAAGGATTATCTTACTCCTGCTAGCATCGTGCTAACTAGCTAGGCTATTAGCCCACGTGGAGACCGCTAGTTAAGTTTCACTTTGTTCTCAGAAGAGCTGTTTTTTGGAGCCATGGAGCCTGCTAGCCCGGCCCAAGGGGTACCGAGCAAGGCGACGGCCCCTGCCCCAGCAACGGAAAATCCGTGTCCATGCTGGGAAACCAGATCACGCAAAGACACGCACCCCCTGTGTGCCGTCTGCCTTGTGCTCGAAAACACTAACAAGCGGCATTCTTTGACTCCGAGTCATGCGTCCATGATTCGGAGGAAATACTTTCCTGCTAACACCCTCCGTTGAAGAGTGTTCAGAGCAGCCCAGCTTGATTAGTCTCCTACACTGACTTCAAGCGGGGAGGCTACCTCACAGACCCAGCACTCATGAGCCGACGTCTTGGACGGCTACCCCGAAGACCTTCACCCACTCTTCCAGGGCTTGGCCCTGGAGGAGGTTGAAGGGAATCTTGTCATCGACGAGTACAATGGTGAGGGCATGACTGACCTCAAGTCACAGAAGAGGACATGGAGGCGCAAACCCTTACCTTTAGGCCCTCTTCCACCCTTAGCAGGGCATTGATGGCAGATGACAGATATTTGCTCATCAACATCTTCAAAACGGGCAGTGGCCAGACTCAGCATTGAGTGGCCCGAACCCATTGTGGGTGGCAGCACAGAGAGGGACTGGTATGAATGGAGGAAACTCCCCTCTCGCACCGTCCTAGGCAAGCCAAACGTAACTGGGACAAACCCTTGACCGGCAAGGTCCAAACCGGACTTTTTGCCAACATGAATGTCAAGAACATAGAGGATCTGGGCCTTGGCAAGCCACTGGTGATCGAGCCGTCATTGGCCAACCACCTCAACCCCAGGCGCCTCGTCACTGACAGGCACTTCCCTCCCTGATAAGACGGACCACTTTTCCACATCCATCGACCAAAAAGTCTACATGTCTACCGCATGTTAATTATGGCCGTTGAATGTTACGTCCATACTGTTGGCCTACCAAGCCGATTTGATGCTGGAGATGCATAGTCTCCTAGCTATCGGCAAGTGTAACCCAGACCTTTGGGATGAGACTGTGGTGTCACAGACCTCAACCTCCAGAGGCGACATTCAAGACTGTGGCCGTGCCATGAACCTTGCATTGGTGGGGGAGAGAGCCCTGTGGCTCAACTTGTCCAGCCTGTCGGACAGAGAGAAAGCAGGTTTCCTTGATGCTCCTGTCGAGCTGAAGAAACTGTTTGGACCGGCCTGTCAACGCAATGCATCAGAAATGTGAACTTTTAAAAAAGGAAGGCCTTCAACTTCTGCCTTGGGAAATTCGCTGGCACCATCGGGAAGAGGCACATCTGTGCTCCTAGAACCCTTCCCTTTGTGCAGCGACCCATTCCCATGTGTTTGCTCTTAAGGAAGACGGAGGGAACCCACTTTAACATTTACTGAAGGAAAATGGTTTCACTAAAATGAATCGTGTGTGTGCCTCTGTTTGTACCAGAATGTGAATGACACCAACCTCTCCACCCCAAACACCCCCAACTCTAACTTTGCCCTCACCTGTCAGTCATCCACGGGTCCCTGGGCTGAGGAACACAGTCCTGTCAGAGGGACTTCTACTAGCCCTCAAAGAAAGACCCCCCCCCTGACAAAATAAGTCAAATTTAAGAAAGTCGGCCCTACTTTGCAGATCACTCAGTAGATACCTGATTGTCACTCTGAGAGTTGCAGCCTAATCCTATTGTGCCCTCTACAGGATTACTCTCTGTGGTCCCTCTCTCCCTGTGGCTGCGCGCGGGAGAAAGGCCAGATTAAGGGGATTAGTTTGTATCCTCCTTACTTGTCAAATCGGGATGTAAAGAACCATTGACTTTTGGGATCTGAATGAGAGAAGTGCCTAAAAAAGAGGCAATGAAAGGCAGTGAACAAGAAAAATTCTTGAAAGAACAATGTGATTTGTTTCCTTTTGTTCCCTTTAACTGGGCTGAAAGGTTCAAAGAGCTTCCCCTGAGGAGATGGATAGCGAGAGAGAGAGAGGGAAGGAAAGATGGAGGGAAAGAGAGACAGAGGGATCCAAGGCGGGAGAAGGAAAAGGGAGTGTAAGAGAGAGGAAGGAAGGGAGGGAGAGAGGGAGAGATTTCTATAACAAACATGTAGGCCTATCTTGTTTTTTTGTAATTGAATACATTACGTATTGCCTTATGTATTGCCTGTTTCTAAGGTGATAGAATTGCACCATGACCTTTTTTTTCTCCAGCCATTGATCGTCATCCCACATACACTTCCTATAGACTCCAGGAGAATGAGACATGGCATCAATCTCAATCAAGTCATCCAGAAATGAACCCAAAGCTCCATCCATAAAATATTATGTGTAGGCTACACTTAGTCAGGGATCAATTGAGAGCACTCGCCCAAAAATGGAAAAATTAACATGGGCAAACTTGTAAGTGCTAAATGGTCTAAACCCCTAGGACTCCCCAATGAGTCAATATACTGTATGTATACCCAATAATACCCATAGACTGCCAGTATGGGGAATTAAATTGAAACTCCATGCTGCCACCTACAGGTGAATGTATGGCAGATTGAATATTAGTGGTGGGTCAGTATATTGAACTGTGGGTGTGGTGGGTCAGTATAATAGACATGTGACAGGTATGTATTTGGGCAGTGGCAGGATTGTGATGAACACAGAGTGACATTCGCAGGACTTCGAAATACATGCAGCATGTGAGAAAATGTTAGAAGCAATGTACTGTATTTCAAATTATGTTGCACACAGTGTCAGATAAAATCATTGGTAGGCCTAATGAGCCCAATTTATTCAATCATAAAGGGCCTCTTAGGTAAACATCCATCTGCCCCTTTGATCCGTAAGGTGAGACTGCATCCTGAACAGAAGTCTGGACCATTTTTTATTTTTTTATTTCACCTTTATTTAACCAGGTAGGCAAGTTGAGAACAAGTTCTCATTTACAATTGCAACCTGGCCAAGATAAAGCAAAGCATACAGCATAAAGCAAAACATACAGTCAATAATACAGTAGAAAAATAAGTCTATATACAATGTGAGCAAATGAGGTGAGATAAGGGAGGAAAAGGCAAAAAGGCCATGGTGGCAAAGTAAATACAATATAGCAAGTAAAACACTGGAATGGTAGATTTGTAGTAGAAGAAAGTGCAAAGTAGAAATAGAAGTAATGGGGTGCAAAGGAGCAAAATAAATAAATACAGTAGGGGAAGAGGTAGTTGTTTGGTCTAAATTATAGATGGACTATGTACAGGTGCAGTGATCTGTGAGCTGCTCTGACAGCTGGTGCTTAAAGCTAGTGAGGGAGATAAGTGTTTCCAGTTTCAGAGATTTTTGCAGTTCGTTCCAGTCATTGGCAGCAGAGAACTGGAAGGAGAGACGGCCAAAGGAGGAATTGGCTTTGGTGGTGACCAGAGAGATATACCTGCTGGAGCGCATGCTACAGGTGGGTGCTGCTATGGTGACCAGTGAGCGGAGATAAGGGGGGACTTTACCTAGCAGGGTCTTGTAGATGACCTGGAGCCAGTGGGTTTGGCGACGAGTATGAAGCGAGTGCCAGCCAACGAGAGCGTACAGGTCGCAGTGGTGGGTAGTATATGAGGCTTTGGTGACAAAACTGATGGCACTGTGATAGACTGCATCCAGTTTGTTGAGTAGGGTATTGGAGGCTATTTTGTAAATGACATCGCCAAAGTCGAGGATCGGTAGGATGGTCAGTTTTACGAGGGTATGTTTGGCAGCATGAGTGAAGGATGCTTTGTTGCGAAATAGGAAGCCAATTCTAGATTTAACTTTGGATTGGAGATGTTTGATGTGAGTCTGGAAGGAGAGTTTACAGTCTAACCAGACACCTAGGCATTTGTAGTTGTCCACATATTCTAAGTCAGAACCGTCCAGAGTAGTGATGCTGGACAGGCGCGCAGGTGCAGGCAGCGATCGGTTGAAGAGCATGCATTTAGTTTTACTTGTGTTTAAGAGCAGTTGGAGGCCACGGAAGGAGAGTTGTATGGCATTGAAGCTCGTCTGGAGGGTTGTTAACACAGTGTCCAAAGAAGGGCCAGAAGTATACAGAATGGTATCGTCTGCGTAGAGGTGGATCAGAGACTCACCAGCAGCAAGAGCGACATCATTGATGTATACAGAGAAAAGAGTTGGCCCAAGAATTGAACCCTGTGGTACCCCCATAGAGACCGCCAGAGGTCTGGACAACAGGCCCTCCGATTTGACACACTAAACTCTATCAGAGAAGTAGTTGGCAAACCAGGCGAGGAAATCATTTGAGAAACCAAGGCTATTTAGTCTGCCGATGAGGATGTGGTGATTGACAGAGTCAAAAGCTTTGGCCAGGTCAATGAATACGGCAGCACAGTATTGTTTCTTATCGATGGCGGTTACGATATCGTTTAGGACCTTGAGCGTGGCTGAGGTGCACCCATGACCAGCTCTGAAACCAGATTGCATAGCGAAGAAGGTGCGGTGGGATTCGAAATGGTCGGTAATCTGTTTGTTGACTTGGCTTTCGAAGACCTTAGAAAGGTAGGATAGATATAGGTCTGTAGCAGTTTGGGTCAAGAGTGTCCCCTCCTTTGAAGAGGGGGATGACCGCGGCAGCTTTCCAATCTTTGGGAATCTCAGACGATACAAAAGAGAGGTTGAACAGGCTAGTAATAGGGGTTGCAACAATTTCGGCAGATAATTTTAGAAAGAAAGGGCCCAGATTGTCTAGCCCGGCTGATTTGTATGGGTCCAGATTTTGCAGCTCTTTCAGAACATCAGCTATCTGGATTTGGGTGAAGGAGAAATGGTGGGGGCTTTGGCGGGTTGCTGTGGAGGGTGCCGGGCAGTTGACCGTATTAAGTATTAAGTGCCTTTGCAAAAAATGTACCTACAAAATGTACAGGAGCTAATTTGCTTGATCCCTTTTTACTGCAGATTTCTGGTCCCTTATTGTAGAACCTTTGACCTACATTTTTTATTTAACAATTGCTTCTGGTGCTATGCCTAAGATCTGGAAGGCGGCGCATGTCCTCCCCTTTACAAAGGTGGGGATCCTTTTGACCTAGATAACTACCGTCCAATTTTTATTCTTGCAAAAATTTTAGAATCACTGGCAAACTCTCAGCTACTAACTTTAACTTCAAATTATATTTTTAATGTGTTAAATGATATATTAAATAGCTTAGATCATCCTTTCTTAAAGTATGGATCGAGACCCAAAGTGGGTCGCAATGGTGGGTCGCAACATGTCAGAGTAAATGTATAATTATATAATTGATTACTGGAGTTGATTTGGCAAAGTGCAACTGTGCTCACTGTTCAGCGCGCTCTCTGCTTAGCAGCGGTCTCTGCTCAGTTTGGCAGCTGCGCAAGTGGGAGATGTCGTGTGCTTTGCGGTTTACAGGATAATTTTTTTCTGCAGTTTTATTGAAAATCACTCCTTGACCCACACGCTGCAGCGCTGTCGTTCAGCAACAGATGATACGCTGTCAGCCACTGATTTATCATTCCCACTCGCCATCACTCACCACTGTCATCAAATGGACTCAAGCTAGCCACTAGTTTTGACTGAGCTCAGTCATCATGAAACGCAAAGACAGAGATGAGTTTCTCTCTCTTGGTTTCATACAAACTTTGAGAAATAACGAGGAGCGTCCACAATGTGTTTTGTACGGGGAAGTGCTTAGTAATGAGTCTCTCAATACGAACAAATTAATAAAACGACACGTCCTGTCCAAACATCCACAGCATGAGGGTAAACCCAGGGAGTTCTTTCAGAACAGTGAAGAATGCTTCAGGAAACAGTGCTCCGATTGTGGAAAAGTAAGTAAGCAGAAATAAGGGAGTACTCTCTCATATACTATAGTTAGCTAACACACTTTTGTACATCATGCTGTAACATATAATTTACCTTATTTTAGTGCCCAAAAACCGTAATACTTCCAGGTCAACTGTAATATGAATACCATTGTAAAGGACAATTTCTCCCCTTTCCTGCTAAATCAATGACGAGACCTTGATGCTGCCCGTCTCTGCATGATTGAAGAAGGCAATGAGCTCCCTCGGGTCTTTTTAAAAATGACGGGTGGGGAAGCGAAACCTACTGAGTGATAAGGAAAGGGGGAGAATAGCCGTGTGGGGAACCGGCTTTTTTCGCTCGATCTGTCCAACTTATCACCTCTAAAATGTAAATAGAACACTAAAGAGTAGAGGTCGACCGATTAATCGGAATGGCCGATTAATTAGGGCCGATTTCAAGTTTTCATAACAATCGGAAATCGGTATTTTTGGATGCCGATTTGGGCGATTTATTATTATAATTTTTTTTTTTTCACCTTTTTTAACTAGGCAAGTCAGTTAAGAACACATTCTTATTTTCAATGACGGCCTAGGAACGGTGGGTTAACTGCCTGGTTCCTCTCTAGGTTTATTCCTAGGTTCCAGCCTTTCTAGGGAGTTTTTCCTAGCCACGGTGCTTCTACATCTGCATTGCTTGCTGTTTGGGGTTTTAGGCTGGATTTCTGTATAGCACTTTGTGACATCGGCTGATGTAAAAAGGGCTTTATAAATACATTTGATTGATTGATTGACTGATTGTATTGCCAGCAAGAGCTGGGGCTTTTTGAAGAGGCCCTTGCTTTTCTTGGGCAGTGTGAGGCCAAGACAACATGCTTTCACCTGGGTACCTCTGTGCTACTCCCAAATAAAATGCAGAACATATTAAAGTTCCAGCAAGCATTTTCAATGCTAAAACACTAGACCACTGTTACTCCAACTTCCGGGATGCATCCTTTCGGCAAATCTGACCACAACTCCGTTTTCCTCCTCCCTTCCTATAGGCAGAAACTCAAACAGGAAGTACCCATGCTAAACACTATTCAACGCTGATCTGACCAATCAGAATCCACGCTTCATGATTACGCGGACATGTTCCGGGTAGCTTCCGAGAATAAAACTGACGAATATACTGAAACGCTAACTGAGTATATCAGGAAGTGTATTGGAGATGTTGTACTCACTGTGACTATTAAAACCTACCCTAACCAGAAACCGTGGATAGATGGCAGCATTCAAGCAAAACTGAAATTACGAACCATCGCATTAAACCATGGCAATGTGACTGGGGCCGATTTCAAGTTTTCATAACAATCGGAAATCTGTATTTTTGGATGACGATTTGGCAGATTTTTTTTTTACCTTTATTTAACTAGGCAAGTCAGTTAAGAACACATTCTTCTTTTCAATGACGGCCTAGGAACGGTGGGTTAACTGCCTCGTTCAGGGGCAGAACGACAGGTTTTTACCTTGTCAGCTCAGGGATTCAATCTTGCAACCTTACGGTTAACTAGTCCAACGCTCTAACCACCTGCTTTACATTGCACTCCACGAGGAGCCTGCCTGTTACGCGAATGCAGTAAGATGCCAAGGTAAGTTGCTAGCTAGCATTAAACTTATCTTATAAAAAACAATCAATCAATCATAATCACTAGTTAACTACACATGGTTGATGATATTACTAGTTTATCTAGCCTGTCCTGCGTTGCATATAATCGCTTAGGTACACGTTGCTCCAACGTGTACCTAACCATAAACATCAATGCCTTTCTTAAAATCAAAACACAAGTACATATTTTTAAACCGGCATATTTAGTTAATATTGCCTGCTAACATGAATTTCTTTTAACTAGCGAAAATGTGTCACTTCTCTTGCAATGGAGTCAGGGTATATGCAGCAGTTTGGGCCGCCTGGCTCATTGCGAACTGTGAAGACTATTTCCTCCTAACAAAGACAGCCGACTTCACCAAACGGGGGATGATTTAACAAAAGCACATTTGCGAAAAAAGCACAATCGTTGCACGACTGTACCTAACCATAAACATCAATGCCTTACTTAAAATCAATACACAGAAGTATATATGTTTAAACCTGCATATTTAGCTAA
Organism: Salmo trutta; assembly: GCF_901001165.1. Classification (NCBI taxonomy): domain Eukaryota; kingdom Metazoa; phylum Chordata; class Actinopteri; order Salmoniformes; family Salmonidae; genus Salmo; species Salmo trutta. The sequence goes on along the minus strand of NC_042961.1, from coordinate 21,665,560 downwards.
AAGAAATCTAGGTTAGCAGGCAATATTAACCAGGTGAAATTGTGTCACTTCTCTTGCGTTCATTGCACGCAGAGTCAGGGTATATGCAACAGTTTGGGCCGTCTGGCTCGTTGCGAACTAATTTGCCAGAATTCTACGTAATTATGACATAACATTGAAGGTTGTGCAATGTAACAGCAATATTTAGACTTAGGGATGCCACCCGTTAGATAAAATACGGAACGGTTCCGTATTTCACTGAAAGAAAAAACTTTTTGTTTTCGAGATAGTTTCCGGATTCGACCATATTAATGACCTAAGGCTCGTATTTCTGTGTGTTTATTATATTATAATTAAGTCTATGATTTGATAGAGCAGTCTGACTGAGCGGTGGTAGGCAGCAACAGGCTTGTAAGCATTCATTCAAACAGCACTTTCGTGCGTTTTGCCAGCAGCTCTTCGCTGTGCTTCAAGCATTGCGCTGTTTATGACTTCAAGCCTATCAACTCCCAAGATTAGGCTGGTGAAACTAATGTGAAATGGCTAGCTAGTTAGCGGGGTGCGCGCTAATAGCGTTTCAAACGTCACTCGCTCTGAGACTTGGAGTAGTTGTTCCCATTGCTCTGCATAGGTAACGCTGCTTCGAGGGTGGCTGTTGTCGATGTGTTCCTGGTTCGAGCCCAGGTAGGAGCGAGGAGAGGGACGGAAGCTATACTGTTACACTGGCAATTCTAAAGTGCCTATAAGAACATTCAATAGTCAAAGGTATATGAAATACAAATCGTATAGAGAGAAATAGTCCTATAATTCCTATAATAACTACAACCTAAAACATCTTACCTGGGAATATTGAAGACTCATGTTAAAAGGAACCACCAGCTTTCATATGTTCTCATGTTCTGAGCAAGGAACTTAAACGTTAGCTTTTTTACATGGCACATATTGCGCTTTTACTTTCTTCTCCAACACTTTGTTTTTGCATTATTTATACCAAGATTTTCCCAAGATTTTTGCAACGTAAGCTTAACTTTCTGAACATTCGAGATGTGTGTCCACTTGTGTAGCTAGCAGGACTGACTTTGTGTTAGCTAGCCAACGTTTAATCACTTCTGCGTTATGAAAGGTACCAGACACGGACACGAATGATCCATTGGTAGTTTGTTGTAACCAAGTATTGGTGCTAACCGTGTGTTATTGGATGCTAGCATTCTAGTTAGCTACGACGTCATAGGACACCCTACACCCAAAGAAGGGCACTGCGTTCATCCACCTCTGGCCTGCTCGCCTCCCTACCTCTGCGGAAGCACAGTTCCCGCTCAGCCCAGTCAAAACTGTTCGCTGCTCTGGCACCCCAATGGTGGAACAAGCTCCCTCACGACGCCAGGACAGCGGAGTCAATCACCACCTTCCGGAGACACCTGAAACCCCACCTCTTTAAGGAATACCTGGGATAGGATTAAATAATCCTTCTACCCCCCATCCCCCCCAAAAAAATAGATGTACTATTGTAAAGTGGTTGTTCCACTGGATATCAGAAGGTGAATGCACCAATTTGTAAGTCGCTCTGGATAAGAACGTCTGCTAAATGACGTAAATGTAAAAAAATATAAATGTGCACTGGAAGAAGCTGGAAGAATACTGTACCAAGTTATCTAGCTGACTAAACTAAGTTTGAGCCTATTCCTGGTAACATTGAACCACTGTAGTTTACATCAATTATAATTTCTAAAGTGGGAGTTGGAAAGTTATATTTGAGTGTCATTGAGTGTCATTGAGTGTTCATTCCAATCTCCTTTGCATTAGTGTAGCCTCTCCTGTAGCCTGTCAACCATGTGTCTGCCTATCCCTGTTCTCTCCTCTCTGCACAGGCCACACAAACGCTTCACACCGCGTGGCCGCTGCCACTCTAACCTGGTGGTCCCAGCGCACACGACCCACGTGGAGTTCCAGGTCTCCGACAGCCTCTGGAACTAGCCGGTCTGCGGCCAACAAGGCAGAGTTCATCTCAGCCTATGCTACCCTCCAGTCCCTCGACTTCTTGGCGCTGACGGAAACATGGATTACCACAGAAAACACTGCTACTCCGACTGCTCTCTCCTCGTCTGACCACGTGTTCTCGCATACCCCGAGAGCATCTGGTCAGCGGGGTGTTGGCTCTGGAATCCTCATCTCTCCCAAGTGGACATTCTCTCTTTCTCTCCTGACCCATCTGTCTATCTCCTCATTTGAATTCCATGCTGTCACAGTCACTAGCCCATTCAAGCTTAACATCCTTATCATTTATCGCCCTCCAGGTTCCCTTGGAGAGTTCATCAATGAGCTTGACGCCTTGATAAGTTCCTTTCCTGAGGATGGCTCACCCCTCACAGTTCTGGGTGACTTTAACCTACCTACGTCTACCTTTGACTCATTTCTCTCTGCCTCCTTCTTTCCACTCCTCTCCTCTTTTGACCTCACCCTCTCACCGTCCCCCCCTCCTACTCACAAGGCAGGCAATACGCTTGACCTCATCTTTACTAGATGCTGTTCTTCAACTAATCTCACTGCAACTCCCCTCCAAGTCTCCGACCACTACCTTGTAGCCTTTTCCCTCTCGCTCTCCTCCAACACTACTCACTCTGCCCCTACTCAGATGGTATTGCGCCGTTGCAACCTTCGCTCTCTCTCTCCTGCTACTCTCTCCTCTTCCATCCTATCATCTCTGCTCAATCCTTCTACAACCAATCTCCTGATTCTGCTTCCTCAACCCTCCTCTCCTCCCTTTCTGCATCCTTTGACTCTCTATGTCCTCTATCCTCCCAGGCCGGCTCGGTCCTCCCCTCCTGCTCCGTGGCTTGACGACTCATTGCGAGCTCACAGAACAGGGCTCCGGGCAGCCGAGCGGAAATGGAGGAAAACTAGCCTCCCTGCGGACCTGGCATCTTTTCACTCCCTCCTCTCTACATTTTCTTCCTCTGTTTCTGCTGCTAAAGCCACTTTCTACCGCTCTAAATTCCAAGCATCTGCCTCTAACCCTAGGAAGCTCTTTGCCACCTTCTCCTTCCTCCTGAATCCTCCTCCCCCCTCCCTCTCTGCGGATGACTTCGTCAACCATTTTGAAAAGAAGGTTGATGACATTCGATCCTCGTTTGTTAAGTCAAACGACACCGCTGGTCCTGCTCACGTTGCCCTACACTATGCTTTGACCTCTTTCTCCCCTCTCTCTCCAGATGAAATCTTGCGACTTGTGACGGCCGGCCGCCCAACAACCTGCCCGCTTGACCTTATCCCCTCCTCTCTTCTCCAGACCATTTCCGGAGACCTTCTCCCCTACCTCACCTCGCTCATCAACTCATCCTTGACCGCTGGCTACGTCCCTTCCGTCTTCAAGAGAGCGAGTTGCACCCCTTCTCAAAAAACCTACACTCGATCCCTCCAATGTCAACAACTACAGACCAGTATCCCTTCTTTCTTTTCTCTCCAAAACTCTTGAGTGTGCCGTCCTTGGCCAGCTCTCTTGCTATCTCTCTCAGAATGACCTTCTTGATCCAAATCAGTCAGGTTTCAAGACTGGCCATTCAACTGAGACCGCTCTTCTCTGTGTCACGGAGGCTCTCCGCACTGCTAGAGCTAACTCTCTCTCCTCTGCTCTCATCCTTCTAGACTTATCTGCTGCCTTTGATACTGTGAACCATCAGATCCTCCTCTCCACCCTCTCCGAGTTGGGCATCTCCGGCGCGGCTCACTCTTGGATTGCGTCCTACCTGACAGGTCGCTCCTACCAGGTGGCGTGGCAAGAATCCGTCTCCGCACCACGTGCTCTCACCACTGGTGTCCCCCAGGGCTCAGTTCTAGGCCCTCTCCTATTCTCGCTGTACACCAAGTCACTTGGCTCTGTCATATCCTCACATGGTCTCTCCTATCGTTGCTACGCAGACGACACACAATTCATCTTCTCCTTTCCCCCTTTTGATAACCAGGTGGCGAATCGCATCTCTGCATGTCTGGCAGACATATCAGTGTGGATGACGGATCACCACCTCAAGCTGAACCTCGGCAAGACGGAGTTGCTCTTCCTCCCGGGGAAGGACTGCCCGTTCCATGATCTCGCCATCATGGTTGACAACTCCATTGTGTCCTCCTCCCAGAGTGCTAAGAGCCTTGGCGTGACCCTGGACAACACCCTGTCGTTCTCAGCTAACATCAAGGCGATGACCCGATCCTGTAGGTTCATGCCCTGCAACATTGGCAGAGTACGAACATGCCTTACACAGGAAGCGGCGCAGGTCCTTGTCCAGGCACTTGTCATCTCCCGTCTGGATTACTGCAACTCGCTGCTGGCGGGGCTCCCTGCCTGTGCCATTAAACCCTTACAACTCATCCAGAACGCCGCAGCCCGTCTGGTGTTCAACCTTCCCAAGTTCTCGCACGTCACCCCGCTCCTCCGCACGCTCCACTGGCTTCCAGTTGAAGCTCGCATCTGCTACAAGACCATGGTGCTTGCCTACGGAGCTGTGAGGGGAACGGCACCTCCGTACCTTCAGGCTCTGATCAGTCCCTACACCCAAAGAAGGGCACTGCGTTCATCCACCTCTGGCCTGCTCGCCTCCCTAGCTCTGCGGAAGCACAGTTCCCGCTCAGCGAAGTCAAAACTGTTCGCTGCTCTGGCACCCCAATGGTGGAACAAGCTCCCTCATGACGCCAGGACAGCGGAGTCAATCACCACCTTCCGGAGACACCTGAAACCCCACCTCTTTAAGGAATACCTGGGATAGGATAAAGTAATCCTTCTACCCCCCCCCCCCACCCCCCAAAAAAGATATAGATGTACTATTGTAAAGTGGTTGTTCCACTGGATATCATAAGGTGAATGCACCAATTTGTAAGTCGCTCTGGATAAGAGCGTCTGCTAAATGACGTAAATGTAAATTGAACATGTTTCATTATTTATTTCAGGCTAAATTGATTTTATTGATGTATTATATTAAGTTAAAATAAGTGTTCATTCAGTAATGTTGTAATTGTCATTATTACAAATTGTAATAAAAATAAATCAATAATAATAATTTTTAAAAAATTAAATCGGCCGATTAATCGGCATCGGCTTTTTCGGTCCTCCAATAATCGGTATCGGCGTTGAAAAATCATAATCGGTCGACCTCTAATAAAGAGTTTATATAATGTGTCATTACATACCTATTTGAAGGTTTGTCGAATTTGACTGGGGTTTTTAGGGCGGCGCTAAAGATATCTTCAGACGTAAACAGAGGCTTTTGAGAGTCAAATTGGCTTGCAGTAATGACGCAAAAAAATGAATGCATTCAGTTGTACAATTGACTAGGTATCCCCTTACCCTGTCCCTGTCTTGTTTTTAATCTGCGAGAGAAGCGCTACACCTGGTGGAAAGAGGCTGTACAACACAGAATGATTATTATGCTTGCTGTACGTCATGACACGTCACAATTTAACGTACAGCATCAGAGGGGTCCGTTTTTTAAAAACTTTTCTCCAATACTATAGGGGTATTACCATGTCAATCAACGCTTGAATAGAAACGTAGTTCACACCCCAGATTTTGAAGCCAACACATTCGCTACAGTCCCATTAGTTTTCATTGCAGCCTCGTTTGAATGCCGTACAAATTTGCGCAACTACGGAATGGGGTTAGTCAACAGTAGTAGGTGAGTTTCTTTCAAACAATCACCTGGCCTTGTACACAGTTAACAGCTAATGTTAGCCAAAGAAAGCTAGCAAGCTACTAATAGTGCAACCGTAAGTAACAGTAAATACAGATGAAGATGAAAAATGATCAGGCCTACTGTACATCTTACTGTAGAAATTATTGTTGGAAACAAATCTAGGTTGGAACTGTTGCTGTTAAAATACAATAATAATAACTGGAATAAACTGATTGAAGCAAGATCTTTTTTGAGGCAAACACACACACAGTTCTGGGTTGTTCATCTACAACAGGAAGCGGTCTCCTGTCTGACTGAGAAAGCAGTAGATGTTCTGGTCCAGTTTGGCACCACATACCTATGCGAGTCAGGGTTCTCAACTCTGACATACTTAAAAAACATGTACAGAAATAGACTCAATGCTGAGCATGACGTCTGTGTTACACTGTCAAAAACAGAGCCCAGAATAGACATGTTGTTGAAAACTTCAACCTGTGGGATTCCAGTTCTGAATAAACAAATAGTTATTGTATTTTAACAGCAACAGTTCAAAATTAGACTTTTTTTCAACAATACTTTCTACAGTAAGATGTACAGTAGGCCAGATCATTTTTCATCTGTACTGTTACTTAGGGTTGCACTATCAAAAATCCTGTGTGTGTGTTCTGTTTTTCATCTGTGTGATGTGATCAATCAGTTTATTCCAGTTCAGAATGGAAATTATTTATTGTATTTTAACAGCAACAGTTCCAACCTAGACAGATATGTAAAAGTGTTTTTAATGGGGAAAAATAAACATGAATAGCTATTTATATTAATATTTAATTTCATAGTTCTTTATTTTTGTCTATATTGCATTTGTTTTAGGCATAAGGGTAATGAAATGTACCAATATTTCTGTATAGTTGCATATTTTCATAAGCTTGGGTCCCAGGAAATACAGAATTTCTCATTTGGGTCCCAGACTGAAAGTTTAAGAACCCCTGGCTTAGATCATAGGAATCACAGTGCTGACATATTTATAGACTTATCCAAGGTTTTTGATACCATCCCCAACTCATTCGAAGGTTGTCTGAAATAGGAAACAACCTGTCAGTAAGGCCAATGTGTGCTTTCTGATGTAGTCTCGATATTACTAAAGGTGTCCCGCAGGGGTCGATTTTGGGACCTGTCCTCTTTACTATTTATATAAATAATATCACAAAGAACTATATGCAAAACATGTAACATTCATCTGTATGCAGAAGACACTGTTATGTACCCTATTCTACAGCTGACCAGGCTATGTTGAAGCTGCAATCTGATTTTGTTGCCATGCAGAAAGTCCTTGTTGATTTAAAATTATTACTTAATGTGGGAAAAACTAAACATATGCTGTTTTCTAATTCTCGTAGAAATATTTCAGATGGCTTACACGTTTATGCATGGGATGTTTCTTTCATCGAGCAGGTTCCCGCCTATAAATATCTGGGCTTTTGGATTGATAATAATTTGATGTTTAAAAAACATACGGATGAGCTAGTTAAGAGGCTGAGATTAAAAGGCTTTAAAAAGCTGATTTTATAGAAACAGATAATGCCTCTCCCTGAACAGCAGGATGCATATTGTACAGTCAACATTCCTGACAGTTCTGGTCTACAATGACACTATTTATCGGAATGCAGCAACCACTACTCTTAATCCTTTGGATGCCGTCTACCATAGCACCCTTCGCCTTATCACAGGTGATCGTTTTAATACGCATCACTGCATCCTGTATCAAAAGGTTGGCTGGTCCTCATTAAAGTTCCGGAGATCACTTCATGACTCTTTTTTTGTTTACAAAGCTCTACTATACAAGCTTATACCTAACTTTGCAGTTAAAGTAGAAAAACATGAGATCCTAACACCGTTCCCAGGGTTCGTTAACTCTTGAAAGTCCTTGGGTCTTCACCGAACTAGGTAAATCCACTTTTAGTTTTAACGCTCCACATTTGTGACTCTTTTCAGGAAACTAGGCATATTTGCCATTAACTTGTAAATAATGATATTGTTGTGAGTTTATTTTCCTGTGATAACAAGCTAGAAACAAACCAAAACATTGTTTAGAAAGTTGCTTTTAGTTGCCTGGTTTGCTAGCTTGACATATATTCAATATTTTTTTGAGCGGATGGGTTTATTGGTGTTAAAATACACCAGTTATGCTATTTTGGACCACAAGGCTGCTGATGTCATGCAGCCTGTCGATTTGTGTTTATACTTTTTCAGAACGACAATGAGTTCGATGTCGGATGACAATAGAATGTTCATGATGTCACTGCGACAGCTGTCTACAGAAGTAGTATAAACCAGCCTTAAGTCTTGAAATCTTTGGTTGTTTAGTACACTACTGTACTCACTCTGCATAGCACATGGCCTCACATGTGAATCCTTAAAGAGATGGGTGGGGCTAAGGCTTAAGAGGGTGTGAACGAAGCTGAATGGGTGTAGACAAAGAAGAGCTCTCTAGTGGATGTACCCAAACATTTAAGGTCAATTTTCTCAAAAGTGGGATTAGAAGTTTAGAAGCATAACTACTTTCCCATTGTTCCTCAACTGTAGTGTATGATATACCATTTAAGCTCTGAGTCTCAAGTTCAAAATGTTTCTACATAAGACCGAATTTGAGTCAGTCGGTCACATTTTTGGAATAAAATACATCCATTTGGATTCCCTGGTGCCATTTTGGCAGCTTAAAACCCTGATGATTACAGGAAAAGGAGGACAGAGCACGCCCCTATTCTCATCGACGGGGCTGTAGTGGAGCAGGTTGAGAGCTTCAAATTCCTTGGCGTCCACATCACCATCAAACGAACATGGTCCAAGCACACCAAGGCAGTCGTGAAGAGGGCACAACAAATCCAATTCCCCCTCAGGAGACTGAAAAGATTTGGCATGGGTCCTCAGATCCTCAAAAGGTTTTACAGCTGCACCATCGAGAGCATCCTAACGGGTTGCATCACTGCCTGGTATTGCAACTGCTCGGCCTCTGACTGCAAGGCACTACAGAGGGTAATGCGTACGGCCCAGTACATCACTGGGGCCAAGCTCATGGCAAGCGGTACCGGAGCGCCAAGTCTAGGTCCAAGAGGCTTCTAAACAGCTTCTACCCGCAAGCCATAAGACTCCTGAACATCTAATCAAATGGCTACCCAGACTATTTGCATTGCTACTCTGTTATTATCTATGCATAGTCACTTTAATAACTCTACCTACATGTACATATTACCTCAATTACTTCGACACCGGTGCCCCTTCACATTGACTCTGTATCGGTACCCCCTGTATATAGATAGTTATTTACTGCTGCTCTTTAATTATTTGTTATTTTTATCTCTTACTTTTTTTGGTGGGGGGTATTTTTTTATATTTGGTGTGTCATCATAGTGGTCTCTGACTTGTGGTCAGACTTGCTCAGGTGGAACAAACTTACATTTGCACCTTTTTCAATGCTGATTTGAATGTCATTGATAAAACATAGAGGTGTCAAAGATTTTCTTCCGCAAACATCCTTTCTGAATTTAAAAGTATCCTCGAAGTAATCATCTAGTTTTTTTCAAAAGTACCTGTATTCTGATTACAATATTTTTACTGGTAACGTAAAGGATTACAGTTACCGTCTTTTACTCCCCAACCCTACTTAATACAGTTATTTTATCGATAGGAGTGGCAAAAAAGTTGCTTGTGCATTGATAAGCAAGCAATATCCATAGTCGAAGTACAGATTAAGCTGGAGCTGGAATGTGAAGCTAACTGTAGCTGGCTAGCTTTAGAAAACCTTGAGCTAGCTTCCTTCGTAGTATACACCTCGGGTCGGGCCAGCGTGTTTCAGTAATAGACTATACAGGAGTGAGGCTAATCTAAATTCAGGGCTGCTTGGCAGTTGTTGTGATTGCGTGACATCTACTTGTCAAACTGCAGTTGCAATTTTCGAGGCTGCAATTAAAATTGTGACTACATAGGTCAGACATGGGAGTGTCGGTTAGGGTGTGCGTGTGTCTATGTGAGACTGTGAGAGAAGGGGCTTGGGTCTTAAACTGGCCTCTGTTGCCCTGTTTACTTGCATTCCCTGGCACCATATTGGGGGTCTATATCCAGACGGGTTCTGTTGCATTTAAATCAAGACCTCTTTTGGGTTGCTGCTCACTCTGTGCTGCTGGCAACACAACGACAAGACATTTTGAGTGTACCATACAGCAATGCTGCATTCAACCACTCCAGTGATCCATGCAGTGCAAAAAAAGGAAAAGCTCAACACAAAATTCTTCCTGACTTGCCCTCCTTTGGTCGCCTCCCTCCTCTTCCTCTCTCCTGCATATTTTGTTGGGTTTGTTATCCCAGCCGAGAGCATTGATGGGACCATGGCATTGTTGCTGGAAATTACACAGGTACGCTAACACAGGGCATTTCCATCTGAAAGGACCCATGAGCACGAACATGTGAAGTTCATAGGAGTATGTCAAATTGGGTGTCAAATGAAAGCTAAGAGTTGATATTGGAGAAATTAAGGGATACATACATTTTTCAAAAATGTTCTGTCCTAAAAATTAGGAATAAACAAAGGCTTTGATTTCTGGTCAAAGAGATGGAAAAGGGGTTTTAGAAAACATTTACCAGAAAAAGTCTTACAAGGTATTTGAAATACATCAAAACACAATAATGTTGAAGTAAAGACGCCTGCCAACTAAAATCAACACATATTTCGTTTTGGAGAAATGATTTGTCTCTGTAAGTTTAAGAAACCTTGGCTTCCTTGTGCCTTGTAGTTCCGTTATCAAAAACCAAATATATTTTCTAATTTCTCTCCCTCATGAGGAGGGAGGATAATGAAAGTTCACAGATGTAGCAAGTAAAGGTAGACCTACCAATAAGTTAGTGTTTTTGCTGATATCAAGTTTGTTTAGGAATTTTTAGGTGATTAAAAAAGGGATTGAAAAATCAGTAATGGTATTACTGCAATTGAATTGGCTACAATGGCATACTGTTATGTTCAGCTTTCTGTCATCTGGTGGTCAAAGCAAGACTGAACTGTCTGGACAACCCCTACCTGCCTCTCTATCTCTCTGCTGCTCTCTTTTTCATAATTATCTCTCTCTCTCTCTCTCTCTCTCCAGTTAATGTCACCTCTCCTGGCTCTTACTGACACCTACCATGACACCTACCAGCTACCCTCTTTCCATTTAATGTAACAAGCACTCTCACCCACTGAACACCGACCAACACCAGACGTCCATAGACGTTGAAAAGTATTTGAAATTTTATCATTCACCCTGGCCAGACCAAATCTGAACCAATCATAGATGTTTATGTTTCACAAGTTTGGTGAGCACAGTAGAGTACAGTAGAGAAGAAAACACACACACACACACACACACACACACACACACACACACTCTAAAGCACACACTCTACACACACCCACACATTATTCTTTGTAATGTAGTATTGTAATATTATAATGGAGCAATGTAAATTTGTATAATGCTCAATGTTTTGTTTGATGAGATGTTTCATCTATTGGACGCCAGGAAGAGTAGCTGCTGCCTTGGTAACAGCTAATGGGGATCCTTATAAAATAATACCGCTAATGGGAATCCTAATACTAAGTACAGTAATGTTACAATAAAGAAAAGCAGAGTACAGTAAAGTGCAGTACAGTAGAGCACACTAGAGTAGAGTACAGTATAATGTACCGTACTCTACTGTGATGTTCAAACTTGTGAAACATAGACGTCTATGATTGTTTCAGATTTGGTCTGGTCCGGACCAAAGAAATTAGGTCTTGTTTGGAGGCGGAGCTCATTACAATAATAGCTAGGATGTAGACTAACTGCCCAGGACCCGGTTTCTGATAGCAATGGAATTTAGGTTTACAATCTTTCCTACAACAGCCGAAGATAACATGCGTTTCCCAAAACACCACACAGAGAGAACGGTCGCTTGTGCGTTGTTGGAGCGTGTGTTGACAGGATCTGAAGAAAGGATCTAGCATTTCCTTAACATTATAATTATTTCACAATACAGACGATGGATTAGCTCCTGAAGTGATATGACCACCTACGGCTGCAAATATTGAGGCAGCTTATTCTAATGCTTACCCGATAAAAATGCACTAAATCACCGCACATCATTGAGCGCATGTTAGGCTACACATCATGAAATATACTATTCAAAAAAATAAAGGGAACACTTAAACAACACATCCTGGATCTGAATGAAAGAAATAATCTTATTAAATACTTTTTCTTTACATAGTTGAATGTGCTGACAACAAAATCACACAAAAATAATCAATGGAAATCCAATTTATCAACCCATGGAGGTCTGGATTTGGAGTCACACTCAAAATTAAAGTGGAAAACCACACTACAGGCTGATCCAACTTTGATGTAATGTCCTTAAAACAAGTCAAAATGAGGCTCAGTAGTGTGTGTGGCCTCCACGTGCCTGTATGACCTCCCTACAACGCCTGGGCATGCTCCTGATGAGGTGGCGGATGGTCTCCTGAGGGATCTCCTCCCAGACCTGGACTAAAGCATCCGCCAACTCCTGGACAGTCTGTGGTGCAACGTGGCGTTGGTGGATGGTGCGAGACATGATGTCCCAGATATGCTCAATTGGATTCAGGTCTGGGGAACGGGCGGGCCAGTCCATAGCATCAATGCCTTCCTCTTGCAGGAACTGCTGACACACTCCAGCCACATGAGGTCTAGCATTGTCTTGCATTAGGAGGAACCCAGGGCCAACCGCACCAGCATATGGTCTCACAAGGGGTCTGAGGATCTCATCTCGGTACCTAATGGCAATCAGGCTACCTCTGGCGAGCACATGGAGGGCTGTGCGGCCCCCCAAAGAAATGCCACCCCACACCATGACTGACCCACCGCCAAACCGGTCATGCTGGAGGATGTTGCAGGCAGCAGAACGTTCTCCACGGCGTCTCCAGACTCTGTCACGTCTGTCACGTGCTCAGTGTGAACCTGCTTTCATCTGTGAAGAGCACAGGGCGCCAGTGGCGAATTTGCCAATCTTGGTGTTCTCTGGCAAATGCCAAACGTCCTGCACGGTGTTGGGCTGTAAGCACAACCCCCACCTGTGGACGTCGGGCCCTCATACCACCCTCATGGAGTCTGTTTCTGACCGTTTGAGCAGACACATGCACATTTGTGGCCTGCTGGAGGTCATTTTGCAGGGCTCTGGCAGTGCTCCTCCTTGCACAAAGGCGGAGGTAGCGGTCCTGCTGCTGAGTTGTTGCCCTCCTACGGCCTCCTCCACGTCTCCTGATGTACTGGCCTGTCTCCTGGTAGCGCCTCCATGCTCTGGACACTACGCTGACAGACACAGCAAACCTTCATGCCACAGCTCGCATTGATGTGCCATCCTGGATGAGCTGCACTACCTGAGCCACTTGTGTGGGTTGTAGACTCCGTCTCATGCTACCACTAGAGTGAAAGCACCGCCAGCATTCAAAAGTGACCAAAACATCAGCCAGGAAGCATAGGAACTGAGAAGTGGTCTGTGGTCCCCACCTGCAGAACCACTCCTTTATTGGGGGTGTCTTGCAAATTGCCTATAATTTCCACCTGTTGTCTATTCCATTTGCACAACAGCATGTGAAATTTATTGTCAATCAGTGTTGCTTCCTAAGTGGACAGTTTGATTTCACAGAAGTGTGATTGACTTGGAGTTACATTGTGTTGTTTAAGTGTTCCCTTTATTTTTTATTTTTTTGAGCAGTGTATGTTGAGATAAATTACAGACAGTAGTCTACAAGTAGCAAAATAGAACTCAATTGATTGAACATTAAATGTATTTCAATATGATTGATGTTTATATTTTAGTGCTGTGATCTCGGTTTTCATTTGAAGCATATTTTTTTATACGTCGCTTGTTTGTATCAATTGCAAAGACATTGGCAACTTTGTATTTGTAGTCGACTTTATTCTGCAGTTCTACCTCATACCTTTCAGACCATCAGTACGGTTGAAAGTATGGATTATATCCCTCTCCCTCTGCGTAGGTCACCGTGGGAGGACGACCACGCACTGTTTCTTATTTCTTCTCGCAAAATTGGCTTAGTCGTGTTGTGCAAATTTACTGCATCTTCCCAGGTCCCGGTAGGGTAACCGAAACTCTATGCGAGTTGTGTGTACTGTCAGTCTTTCACCAACAGCCTGTGGGTCCTCCAAGGCTGTGTGACAGGTTCCCCCACAGCAGGATGGCATAGAAAGGGGTGCGAGTAAGGGGAGAGGAAAAGTTATCTGTATGGCCCACCAGAGTACTCGCCCCTTCTTGATGAGCCTGGGTTTTTAATGGGCAGGTAGCTAAGAAATGTCCCGTAGCTCCACAATATAGACAGCTCTGGGTGTGGAGTCAGCATAAACGCTCAGTCGGAGTCAATCTAGCACTGCCCAGGTGCATGGACACCGAAGGAGGCGAGTCAAGCAGCCCCCTGTAATTCCCGAGAGAACTCGGGTGACGTTGGGTTCACTTGGACATGTAGACTTCGGGGGTCTCCGGGATTCCTCGGAGGCGAGGTGGGAATCAAGGGTGAAAGGGGGCGACAGGGCACAGATTCCCTCTCCCTCCTACGTTCTCGAAGCCACCCATCAATCCGGATGGTCAAGACTATGATGAAGTCAAGGTCCATGGGCAGCTCCCGGGCTGCAAGCTAATCTTTGATCACCTCCGATAATCCATGAAGGAACATGCCGAACAATGCTTCCGAGCTCCAGGCACTCTCAGCCGCCAACATGCGAAAATCCACCGCGTAGTCTGCCACACTACGGAAGTCGTGACGTAGCTGGTAGGGATGCAATGGTACGCACCCTATGGTTCAATACTCACACGTGACCGCGGAATTACGATATGCCTGTCATTTTCCTATAATTTCTAAAAGTTGCTTATTGCACTGCAGACTACACACACGTTGTATATTCAGATCCACAGAACTAGACACGCACCTTGTGAACAGGCAAGGCAGGCAACTGCTTGGGGCCCCAGGCTGTTAGGGGGCTCCTGAGAGCTGACAAACTTTACTCCACAGCAATGTCTCAAAATGTGGCAACCGCAGTGACCGCAACCCTCTCCACCTTAAACAACCAATGGACGATTTGCAATGACATCTCAGTAGGAAACCTCCCTAAAGGGGCCCCATGAAGAGAGGGGAAACTAAAAACGAATATTCTCTCAGCGCCAACGTGACAATGGCGAGCACTAGCGAGACAGAGAGAAGCAAATTTTAAGAGGCACCGGCGCCTTTCAAATCTGCTGTGTGAGAACATTTTGGATTCAACAATCAATATGATGACGAGGGTAAGAAGACCATAAACAAAGAAAGTACAGTCTGCAAGCATTGCTTTTGTCACTGTCGGCTACTCGAGTGGAAACACTTCTAACATGTGTCATTTACTCGCCATCACCCGGCCTATCCCTTGCAGGTGGACCTGGAGCAAGGAGAGTCCACTTGTTAGTGAAAACACAATCTCTCACTGCTGCCTTCCAACAATAATTTTCAACAAATTCTGAAAAACATAAAGAAATAACGAAAGCAGTGGGGGTTTTCATAGCCAAAGATTTGCAGCCCTATTTGGTGGTTACAGACTCAGGATTTCGTCACCTGATGGAAAAAATTTAACCGCATTACAATGTCCCCTCCCACACACATTTCAGCAGAAAAGTAATTCCCAAACTCTATGAAACATCACAGAGAGAAATTGAAAAGGAATTGACACAGACACCCTATCTAACTCTCTCCACTGGTAGCTGGACCTCCAGATCAACTCAAAGCTACCTCACTGTGACGGTTCTCTATGTACTGGATTGGGAGATGAAGAGCTACGTGTTGCAGAAAGGGTGATGTGTTTATTTTTTTCCTTAAATATAAAGATACCGAAACCATACCGTTACCGTGGCCCACAAAACATGATACATACCGAACCATGATCCCACTGTACTGTTGCATCCCTAGTAGGCGGAGCAGTTTACGAGCAGCCTCTCTCCCGGACAACGGAGAATCAAACACCTTCCGCACTTCCGCCGCAAACTCCTCCAGACTGAGGCAGACAGCGGACTGTTGCTCCCACACCACCGTAGCCCAGGTGAGTGCCCCCCGGACATCAGCATTGAGATACGCTATCCTTGAGCGGTCCAAGGGGAACGAAGAAGGCTGCAGCGTGAAAATGAGGGAGCGCTGGGAGAGAAAAGCCAGCGTAGCGCTCCTGAGGAGGTAAGCAGCGTTCTCGGGACACTGGGGTAGGCTGGGAGATTACTGGTGTGACCCGCTGCCCAGTAGGGAATCTGCGGAATTGCTCCAGCAATGTATCGAACGCCTGGTCATGGCGTTCTGCTAGGGTATGGAGACCCTCCATAAGACATTGCAGTAACGCCAAGGCTAGCTTTTTCAAACAGAAATTTGCTTCCTGCAACTCAAACTCTAAAAAGTTATGGGACATTGGAAAGTCCATGGAGAATAAGAACACCTCCTCCCAACTGCCCACTGCACTGAGGATAGGAAACTCTGTCACCACCGATAAGCCCACTATAATTGAGAATTTCAATAAGCATTTTTCTACGGCTGGCCATGCTTTCCACCTAACTACCCCTACTGCATTCAACAGCACTGCACCCCCCATAGCTACTCGCCCAAGCCTCCCCCATTTCTCCTTCTCCCAAATCCATTCAGCTGATGTTCTGAAAGAGCTGCAAAATCTGGACCCCTACAAATCAGCTGGGCTAGACAATCTGGACCCTTTCTTTCTAAAACTATCTGCCGAAATTATTGCAACCCCTATTACTAGCCTGTTCAACCTCTCTTTCGTGTCGTCTGAGATTCCCATAGATTGGAAAGCAGCTGCTGTCATCCCCCTCTTCAAAGGAGGTGACACTCTTGACCCAAATTGCTACAGACCTATATCCATCCTACCCTGCCTTTCTAAGGTCTTCGAAAGCCAAGTCAACAAACAGATTACCGACCATTTTGAATCCCACCGCACCCTCTCCGCTATGCAATCTGGTTTCAGAGCTGGTCATGGGTGCACCTCAGCCACGCTCAAGGTCCTAAACGACATCGTAACTGCCATCGATAAGAAACAATACTGTGCTGCCATATTCATTGACCTGGCCAAAGCTTTTGACTCTGTCAATCACCACATCCTCATCGGCAGACTCAGTAGCCTTGGTTTCTCAAACGATTGCGTCGCCTGGTTCACCAACTACTTCTCTGACAGAGTTCAGTGTGTCAAATCGGAGGGCCTGCTGTCCAGACCTCTGGCAGTCTCTATGGGGGTACCACAGGGTTCAATTCTTGGGCCAACTCTTTTCTCTGTATACATCAATGATGTCGCTCTTGCTGCTGGTGAATCTCTGATCCACCTCTACGCAGACCACACCATTCTGTATACTTCTGGCCCTTCTTTGGACACTGTGTTAATTAACCTCTTACATCTAGACGTTCCGCTAGCGGAACACCTAATCCAATATCCAATGATGGGCGTGGCGCGAAATACAAACTCCTCTAAAATCCGAAAACTTCAATTTTTCAAACATATGACTATTTTACACCATTTTAAAGACAAGACTCTCCTTTATCTAACCACACTGTCCGATTTCAAAAAGGCTTTACAGCGAAAGCAAAACATTAGATTATGTCAGCAGAGTACCCAGCCAGAAATAATCAGACACCCATTTTTCAAGCTAGCATATAATGTCACAAAAAACAAAACCACAGCTAAATGCAGCACTAACCTTTGATGATCTTCATCAGATGACAACCTTAGGACATTATGTTATACAATGCATGCATGTTTTCTTCAATCAAATTCATATTTATATCAAAAACCAGCTTTTTTACATCAGCATGTGACGTTCAGAACTAGCATACCCACCGAAAACTTCCGGTGAATTTACTAAATTACTCACGATAAACGTTCACAAAAAACATAACAATTATTTTAAGAATTATAGATACAGAACTTCTTTATGCAATCGCCATGTCCGATTTTAAAATAGCTTTTCGGTGAAAGCACATTTTGCAATATTCTGACTAGATAGCCCAGCCATCACGGGCTAGCCTATTTAGACACCCACCAAGTTTAGCACTCACCAAAGTCAGATTTACTATAAGAAAAATGTTATTACCTTTGCTGTCTTCGTCAGAATGCCCTCCCAGGACTTCTACTTCAATAACAAATGTTGGTTTGGTTCAAAATAATCCATAGTTATATCCAAATAGCGGCGTTTTGTTAGTGCGTTCAAGACACTATCCGAATGGTAAAGAAGGGTTACGAGCACGACGCATTTCGTGGCAAAAAAATTCTAAATATTCCATTACCGTACTTCGAAGCATGTCAACCGCTGTTTAAAATCAATTTTTATGCTATTTTTCTCGTAAAAAAGCAATAATATTCCGACCGGGAGTGGTTGTATCCGTTAAAAGACGAAAGAATAAAAACACTGGGTCGTCTCGTGCACGAGCCTGAGTCCCATTGTCCGCTGATAGACCACTTAGCAAATGCGCTAATGCTTTTCAGCCAGGGCCTGGAATTACGTCATTCACCTTTTTCTCGGGTTCTGAGAGCCTATGGGAGCCGTAGGAAGTGTCACGTCATGCCAGAGATCCCCTGTTTTTGTTAGAGATGATCAAAAAGGCCATGAAATGGTCAGAGAGAGCGCTTCCTGTTTGGAATCTTCTCAGGTTTTTGCCTGCCAAATGAGTTCTGTTATACTCACAGACACCATTCAAACAGTTTTAGAAACGTTGGAGTGTTTTCTATGCAAAACTAATAATTATATGCATATTCTAGCTTCTGGGCAGGAGTAATAATCAGATTAAATCGGGTACGTTTTTTATCCGCCGTGAAAATACTGCCCCCTAGCCATAAGAGGTTGACAACCCTCCAGACGAGCTTCAATGCCATTCAACTCTCCTTCCGTGGTCTCCAACTGCTCCTTAACACAAGTAAAACTAAATGCATGCTCTTCAACCGACTGCTGCCTGCACCTGCCCGCCCGTCCAGCATCACTACTCTGGACGGTTCTAACTTAGAATTTGTGGACAACTACAAATACCTAGGTGTCTGGTTAGACTGTAAACTCTCCTTCCAGACTCACATCAATCATCTCCAATCCAAAGTTAAATCTAGAATTGGCTTCCTATTCCACAACAAAGCATCCTTCACTCATGCTGCCAAACATACCCTCGTAAAACTGACCATCCTACCAATCCTCGACTTTGGCGATGTCATTTACAAAATAGATTCCAATACCCTACTCAACAAGCTGGATGCCGTCTATCACAGTGCCATCCGTTTTGTCACCAAAGCCCCATACACTACCCACCACTGCGACCTGTACGCTCTCGTTGGCTGGCCTTTGCTTCATAATCGTCGCCAAACACATTGGCTCCAAGTCATCTACAAGACCCTGCTAGGTAAAGTCCCCCCTTATCTCCGCTCACTGGTCACCATAGCAGCACCCACCTGCAGTACGCTCTCCAGCAGGTATATCTCTCTGGTCACCCCTAAAGCCAACTCCTCCTTTGGTCGTCTCTCCTTCCAGTTCTCTGCTGCCAATGACTGGAACGAACTACAAAAATCTCTGAAACTGGAAACACTTATCTCCCTCACTAGCTTTAAGCACCAGCTATCAGAGCAGCTCCCAGATCACTACACCTGTACATAGCCCATCTATAATTTAGCCCAAACTACTACCTCTTCCCCTACTGTATTTATTTATTTTATTTATTTTGCTCCTTTGCACCATATTATTTATATTTTAACTTTGAACTTTCTTCAAACTACAAATCTACCATTCCAGTGTTTTACTTGCTATACTTTATTTACTTTGCCACCATGGCCTTTTTTTGCCTTTACCTCCCTTATCTCACATCATTTGCTCACATTGTATATAGTCTTATTTTTTTTCTACTGCATCATTGATTGTATGTTGTTTTACTCCATGTGTAACTCTGTGTTTTTGTATGTTGTCGAACTGCTTTGCTTTATCTTGGCCAGGTCGCAATTGTAAATGAGAACTTGTTCTCAACTTGCCTACCTGGTTAAATAAAGGTGAAATAAATAAATAAAAAACTCCTTGTGTCTTCCAATGGTGGCTCCTTGCGGTGAGACAGCATTGTGGAGCTGGTCTGAGTCTGCTGGGTTAGTCAGGGCCAGTTCATACTATCAGAACTCAGGATAAGACCCAGATGCAGACAGCTAGAGTCACAGATGTTTATTGACCCAAACAGGGGGCAGGCAAAAGACAGGTCAAAGGCAGGCAGAGGTCCGTAATCCAGGGCAGTCAATAAGGTACAGAACAGCAGGCAGGCTTGGGGTCAGGACAGGCAGAGGTTCGTAACTGGGTCAGAGTCAGGCAGGTACAGAACGGCAGGTAGGCTCGGGATCAGGGCAGGCAGAATGGTCAGAACCGGGAAAACTAGGAAACAGAACTTGAGAAAGCAGGGAGATGGGAAATCACGCTGGTAAGAAAAGACAAGACAAACTGGCAACAGAGAACACAGGTATAAATACACTGGGGATAATGAGGAAGATGGGTGACACCTGGATGGGGGTGGAGACAAGCACAAAGAGGTGAAACAGACCAGGGTGTGATAAACAGAAAGTGTAATTTCTCTCATTAATGCGGGGCAAGGCCCAGCGTGACATATACATGAATATTGCATGGCCCACAGTGATAATCTGTGCATTCAGATGATTATTTTTGTTCAACTCTCCTTTGTACTCCACAATACATGCACTTAATTTTTTTTTTAAATACACTGCTCAAAAAAATAAAGGGAACACATAAACAACACAATGTAACTCCAAGTCAATCACACTTCTGTGAAATCAAACTGTCCTCTTAGGAAGCAACACTGATTGACAATAAATTTCACATGCTGTTGTGCAAATGGAATAGACAACAGGTGGAAATTATAGGCAATTAGCAAGACACCCCCAATAAAGGAGTGGTTCTGCAGGTGGGGACCACAGACCACTTCTCAGTTCCTATGCTTCCTGGCTGATGTTTTGGTCACTTTTGAATGCTGGCGGTGCTTTCGCTCTAGTGGTAGCATGAGACGGAGTCTACAACCCACACAAGTGGCTCAGGTAGTGCAGCTCATCCAGGATGGCACATCAATGCGAGCTGTGGCAAGGTTTGCTGTGTCTGTCAGCGTAGTGTCCAGAGCATGGAGGCGCTACCAGGAGACAGGCCAGTACATCAGGAGACGTGGAGGAGGCCGTAGGAGGGCAACAACCCAGCAGCAGGACCGCTACCTCCGCCTTTGTGCAAGGAGGAGCAGGCAGAAGCACTGCCAGAGCCCTGCAAAATGACCTCCAGCAGGCCACAAATGTGCATGTGTCTGCTCAAACGGTCAGAAACAGACTCCATGAGGGTGGTATGAGGGCCCGACGTCCACAGGTGGGGGTTGTGCTTACAGCCCAACACCGTGCAGGACGTTTGGCATTTGCCAGAGAACACCAAGATTGGCAAATTCGCCACTGGCGCCCTGTGCTCTTCACAGATGAAAGCAGGTTCACACTGAGCACATGTGACAGACGTGACAGAGTCGGGAGACGCCGTGGAGAACGTTCTGCTGCCTGCAACATCCTCCAGCATGACCGGTTTGGCGGTGGGTCAGTCATGGTGAGGGGTGGCATTTCTTTGGGGGGCCGCACAGCCCTCCGTGTGCTCGCCAGAGGTAGCCTGACTGCCATTAGGTACCGAGATGAGATCCTCAGACCCCTTGTGAGACCATATGCTGGTGCGGTTGGCCCTGGGTTCCTCCTAATGCAAGACAATGCTAGACCTCATGTGGCTGGAGTGTGTCAGCAGTTCCTGCAAGAGGAAGGCATTGATGCTATGGACTGGCCCGCCCGTTCCCCAGACCTGAATCCAATTGAGCACATCTGGGACATCATGTCTCGCTCCATCCACCAACGCCACATTGCACCACAGACTGTCCAGGAGTTGGCGGATGCTTTAGTCCAGGTCTGGGAGGAGATCCCTCAGGAGACCATCCGCCACCTCATCAGGAGCATGCCCAGGCGTTGTAGGGAGGTCATACAGGCACGTGGAGGCCACACACACTACTGAGCCTCATTTTGACTTGTTTAAGGACATTACATCAAAGTTGGATCAGCCTGTAGTGTGGTTTTCCACTTTAATTTTGAGTGTGACTCCAAATCCAGACCTCCATGGGTTGATAAATTGGATTTCCATTGATTATTTTTGTGTGATTTTGTTGTCAGCACATTCAACTATGAAAAGAAAAAAGTATTTAATAAGATTATTTCTTTCATTCAGATCTAGGATGTGTTGTTTAAGTGTTCCCTTTATTTTTTTGAGCAGTATATATAATATATTCAAGGCCCATGTACAATGGTTCACAGTGCACTTTCTTGCATAGACAATTCTGCAACCACTTTTGTTCGTCAGCCATGTTGATGCAATGTTGCACATGTTTACATTTGAAAGAAGTTGTAATTAATTCAAATTCTTAGTCTCATTTAATGTATTTAATGTACATTTTATATAACAACATGTTTCCTAAGACGTAGATGACTATGTTTATTACCACAGCGCCGATAAAGGGCGATATCCATCCGGACCTTTGCCACCTAGGAAATTTGTGTCACTGGACCTTCTAAAATAGTAGTTGAGTACCCCTAGTTTAGGGGAAAATGCTCGGAGATTTAATGATGCTCCTACGAATGTTCTAACATTGAACTTAGACTTGAAATGCTGTTGGGAAATCAAATCAAATTTTATTTGTCACATGCACATAATACAACAAGTGTGACTTTACCGTGAAATACTTACTTACAAGCCCTTTACCAGCAAGGCAGTTAAAAAGTACAAAAATTAACAAATAGATAAAAAGAAAATAGTAACATAATAAAATAACACAATAAAATAACAATAACGAAGCTATATACAAGGAGTACCGGTACCGAGTCAGTGTACTGGGGTACTAGGTAGTTGGAGTGGTTGATTGAGTAAGGTAATATGTACATGATGGTTTGGTGGGTGACTGATTGAGGTAATACGTAAATGTATGTAGGGGGTGAAAAGCAGAAAGTCCGGGTAGCCATTTAATTAACTGTCTTATGGCTTTGGGGTAGAAGCTGTTCAGGAGCCTTTCGGTCCCAGACTTAGCACTCCGGTACCGCTTGTCGTGCGGAAAACCTGATTCTCAATGTTAGAATGGAAAATCATGAATCAATGATGTACGTTTCTGTGCTTTTCTTTTAGAGCAGGTTGGTGTGCCATGGAGACAACAACCAGAGTTATGTGTGTGAATCAGACCACTGCTGTGGAGAGTCTCAGTGCTGCAGCTACTACTATGAGCTCTGGTGTGAGTTACCAGCTTCCTTCTCTCTGTTCCCCTTTCACCCTTGTCTTTTCTCTCCCTGTACTATTTATTCCATGTCTCCTCTCCTCCATACAGTGTATGCCTAACCAGAGTTATTTGTGTGAGCCTGTTGCTATCTCCTCTCCCCCTCTATCCTCTCCTCATATCGTATTCCCTGTCTATCCTCTGTCTCCGTAGGTTGTGTAACTCTTAAATTGATACTGTGAGAGGGTAGCTCTAGTTGTTTACAGGCAGGGTTGTAGTCTCATGTTACTGGTGCAGTCCCTTTTTATAATAACTCAAGACTGACTGCATGGGCTTTAAAGGTACTTACTCTGGTACAGTTTTTCATTTGTTGTTTAGGCCTATGTTGCGCTTAACAAATGATCCTGAGCACTGAGGTGTGTGTGTGTCAGAGGTTTGAGACCTACAGATCTGTTGAAAATGGATGCCATTGCATTAACACTTAGCTCTGTTTTCAGGGTTCTGGTTGGTGTGGACTCTCATCATCATATTAATGTGCTGCTGTGTGTCTCAGCACCGGCGGTACAAGCAGAGCTTCCAGCAGCAGAGGAGACAGAATGAGATCAACCTTATTGTATACAGAGAGGCCCACAACAACACACAGCATCTCCCCCTCTATCTCAGTGAGTGCCTGTGTCTGTCTGTAGCGTTTGTATGCGTGACACAGCACAGTGACTATGGTACAATACATAGTACTATAGGCCTACATGTCAATATAATGTGTAAATACAGTACCAGTCAAAAGTTTGGACACTCACTCAAGGGTTTTTCTTTATTTTTACTATTTTTTACATTGTAGAATAATAGTGAAGACATCAAAACTATGAAATAACACATATGGAATCATGTAGTAACCAAAAAAGTGTTCAACAAATCAAAATATATTTTAGAGTCTTCATAGTAGCCACCCATTTGCATTCTCAACCAGCTTCATGAGGAATGCTTTTCCAACAGTCTTGAAGGAGTTCCCACAAGCTGAGCAACTGTTGCCAGCTTTTCCTTCATTCTGCGGTCCAACTCATCTCAAACCATCTCAATTGGGTTGAGGTCGGGTGATTGTGGAGGCCAGGTCATCTGATGCAGCACTCCCACTAAGCGCAAACCAGATGGGATGGCGTATCGCTGCAGAATGCTGTAGTAGCCATGCTGGTTAAGTGTGCCATGAATTCTAAATAAATCACTGACAGTGTCACCAGCAAAGCACCAACACACCATCACACCTCCTACTCCATGCTTCGCGGTGGGAACCACACATGCAGAGATTATCCGTTCACCTACTCTGCGTCTCACAAAGACACGGCGGTTGGACTCATCAGACCGAAGGACAGATTTGCACTGGTCTAATGTCCATTGCTTGTGTTTCTTGGCCCAAGCAATTCTCTTCTTCTTATTGATGTCCTTTAGTAGTGGTTTCTTTGCAGCAATCCGCCATGAAGGCCTGATTCACGTAGTCTCTGAACAGTTGATGTTGAGATGTGTCTGTTACTTGAACTCTGTGAGGTGCAATCTGAGGTGCAGTTAATTGCCGATTTCTGAAGCTGGTAACTCTAATGAACTTATCCTCTGCAGCAGAGGTAACTCTGGGTCTTCCTTTCCTGTGGCGGTCCTCATGAGAGCCAGTTTTTGCAACGGCAGTTCTTTACATTTTCCTTATTGACTGACCTTCATGTCTTAAAGTTATGATGGACTGTCATTTCTCTTTGCTTATTATTTGAGCTGTTCTTGCCATAATATGGACTTAGTCTTTTACCAAATAGGGCTATCTTCCGCATACCAATCCTACATGGTCACAACACAACTGATTGGCTCAAACACATTAAGAAATACCATACTTTTAACAAGGCACACCTGTTAATTGACATGCATTCCAGGTGACTACCTCATGAAACTGGTTAAGAGAATGCCAATAGTGTGTAAAGCTCTCATTAAGGAAAAGGGTAGCTACTTTGAAGAATCTCAAATATAAAATATATTTTGATTTGTTTAATTTAAATGTAATAGACATATTTCAGTTGAAGGTATTCAGTTGTACAACTGACTAGGTATCTCCCTTTCCCTTAATACTTTTTTGGTTGCTACATGATTCCATATGTGTTATTTCATAGTTTTGATGTCTTCACTATTATTCTACAATGTAGAAAATAGGAACAAATAAAGAAAAAACATTGAATGAGTAGGTGTGTCCAAACTTTTGACTGGTACTGTATATCAAGACATTTCAATTAATATCCTCTCCTTCCCTCTCTCGTTGTATAGGATTCCTGCCTGACTACATGCTACCAACCTATGAGGAGGTAGTTGACAGCACTGCCCCTCCTCCCCCTCCCTACAGTCCCCCTCCAGTTAGCCTCTCTGTCCACCCAGCACCCTGACTGCCCTCATCCTTCCCCCAGACCACCACCACACCCCCAGACACAACCCCCACTGCCGCCCCCCGTGTCTACACAGGGGGAGCATGGCAATGGTTTCCCTGACAACAATAACTCGACGTTGGGCAGGTACCTGCGCTTTACAGGCGACTCGCCAATCGAGGTGTGTGATAACCAGGAACTCTGGGAGGGAGGAGGAAGAGGCATGCTGAGAAGGGAGGAGGAAGAGAACATCTGTGATAGATGCAGACCCCAGATTCAGATCCACACAGACACCAATATACACACAGACATAGAGACTCAGAGTTGATCCCCCAAACCTGTGAGTGAGAGGTGTGTGTGTGTGCCTGTGAATGTGTCCCTCCTTAGAAGAAAGTAGCACAATGCTTGCATCACAATGTGCATTCCTCTGTAATGCAGCCGTGTCATATGTAGCCCTATTTTAAGGTGGTGATGCACTGACCCTAAAAGCCTGGAGTCTCACTGCTGAGCCACACAAAGGCCAGTATATTACAGAGTTCTGCACAGTTCAAATGGTGAATTTATGGCATGTCGTACTGAATAGAAACTAAAAGCGGGCTGGCACTGTTGAGGGCTTTGCTGGAGGTACAAATTGGTTTCATAGAACCGCTTTCAATACTGCAGACTTCCTCATTGGTTTTGGGTCGAATTCAGGCATAACAGTGGCCTCTTGTGTTTTTTTTCTATATATATATATATATATATATATATATATATATATAAACACAAGAGGCCGCTGTTTTATATATATATATATATATATATATATATATTTATCGTTTATTTATTCAGACAAGACATACATGACTAAATGAGATACACAGCCTAACATCAACATATGATGTAGGAATATACACAACCGGAATGAACAAAGCAAGAGAGATGCGCCAAGAAGGATTACAAGGTATTCTTATTTTTCATTTTTAGATTAACATGGAGCATCATCATCTGACCTCATGTTAAAGAGACACCACATTTATTGCACAAGAATTCACACACCTATGCAGTGCGGAAGTTAATGTTTGAAACCGTGAATATGATCGGTTTAATGTGTCTCGGTTATTGTAATGTGTCTTCAGAACTCCCTTTTACTAAGGAATCACGAAGTCTTGTTAAGTAGCCTTTCTGTAATATATTAAATGATTGAATGCTTTGATTAATACTGTGTAGCCTTATTGGGAACTGTGTTTCAGACATCTCTATAGAGTAGTAGAGCAGCTCCCATCCTCACAGAAGTCCTGTTTAGGCCATGACTGTACTTCCGATGTGGGTTTATTTATTATTATTATTATTATTATTACTATATATATATAACAATAATTCTCTAAAGAAATGTAAAAGAACATTGAAGTAATATATATATAAAAACATTCACTACACATTAATTGAGTTTCAAAAGTTAAAATAAATAGAATAAGGTCAGGGGTTACAATTGTATAAACCTATGGTAGTGTTGTAAGAATACGTTTTTTTTGTTTGTTTTTGACTAATTCTAGAGATTTTATAAAATATTGGATTTCATGTAAAAATATATTGATTTGGGAACAGATTTCCAATATGTGTTTTTGTGTATACAACATTTACCAGAGAGAATGAAGAAAGACTAATTCAGCAGTTTTGTTTTCATTTGAGTAATAACAATAACAATAACAACATTACATATTTCATTGTAGATACATGGGTCTTATTAATGAAATTAAACATGTAATTACTTAACTCGCTCCAAATTAACTTCACAGAGTTTCCGATGTGTGTGTGGTAGCGAATCAACCTTTATTTGTAGAAGCGAAGCCCAACTTGGCCAAAAAGCTGTCTTCTCCAGCAGGTTGCGATGTTTCGTTTCTTTCACAAAAGCGATGAGTTTTTGTATGGAGGTCAATGAGAGACTATGTGAGGTTTATTTGATAAAAGTTTCGTAATGCTTAGGTTGTTACTAGTGTACTATTAAAAGAAGGTAGGACACGTGACATCTCGGCAACTTTGAGAAAAAACACTTTATATCGAAGTTGTCTAAAGATAATTTTGCATATTCATGACATGAGCGTCTTTCTCCATTGAAAACAGGTGGTTGACGTCAACAATATTGAAAACGATATTAAAATAATGAGATGTATCCACCAATCCAAATAGAGAAATAGGTCCATTCACACATTTAACAGATGTTATTGCGTGTGTAGCGAAATGCTTGTGTTCCTAGCTCCAACAGTGCAGTCATATCTAACAATTCACAACAATACAACCAAATCTAAAAGTAAAAGAATGGAATTAGGAAATATATAAATATTAGGGCGAGCAAAGTCCAGAGTATAAATATAGTGTGTATATATATATATATATATATATGGTTGTGGACGGTGCAGTTGCCGTGCCAGGCGGTGATACAGCCCAACAGGATGCTCTCATTGTTGCATCTGTGAAAGTTTGTAAGGGTCTTAGGGAATTTCTTCAGCCTCCTGAGGTTGAAGAGGCGCTGTTGCACCTTCTTCACCACACTATATGTGTGGGTGGACCATTTCAGATTGTCAGTGATTTGTACACTGAGGGACTTGAAGCTTTTCACCTCCACTGCGGCCCTGTCAGTGTGGATGGGGGCGTGCTCCCTCTGGTGTCTCCACGATCAGCTCACTTGAGAATACTGCACCAAACATCTTAGTTAGATGTAAAATTGCACA
The DNA here is from genome assembly GCF_901001165.1 of Salmo trutta. Classification (NCBI taxonomy): domain Eukaryota; kingdom Metazoa; phylum Chordata; class Actinopteri; order Salmoniformes; family Salmonidae; genus Salmo; species Salmo trutta. Next base: position 21,637,467 of record NC_042961.1, on the reverse strand, counting down.
ACTAAGTTTTCCTCTGAAAAAACGTCAAAATGAATGACAGATTTCTTGAGTTATCTTAGATTAATTCTGACTATTATGAGGAAGTGCATACTGGCTACGGCGTCTCAAGATGGACAAACAGTACTACTGCCGCTTTTTCGAGTTTTTCAAGTGAAGATATTTTAAGGGAGTATGTGAGCCCACTCGTTCGGCTAGCCGAACTGGAGCATGCGGAAGCTTTTTAACTCTTTCAACGTCTGTATCCATCGGAGCAAGTTTGGTTTTAGAAGTGGGGGGGACATTTTTGTTATTAATATTATTATTATTATTACTATTATTATTTTTATCCAGTCGGATAAACACTCCAAACAGCCTACCGACAGCTCGGAGGAGTCCGCATGGTCCTAAAGCATACCTTTTCTTCGTTTTGTATCACATTCCAATGATAAAACTGGGGTGGGGGGGGCATGTCCCAGGTGAAAGTTGCGCCCCTGCCTGTATCCACTGGTGTACTTAAAAACTGTTTTCTGTTGCAAATGTTGTATTGCAGGAGTGATGCTACCTTGTAGTTCTCTATACCATATGACAAATGAGCAATGGCTAGTCTCACTATTCTATATGCAAAGCTCTGAATGCAAAGCTCTGAATGTGGCATCCATAGACAGACCACTCTCTGCTGAGTCGGTAGAAAGCGGATGTTTCTGGTTTTCAGGGATACAGTATTTTCAACCTTACTTACCCCTGAGAAACAAAAGTGAGGTGTCTCAAGTGTACATGGCCAGAGTTCTAAATAGACCATAATTATTGGCACCCTTGATGAAGACCATAAAATAAATAAGCTAATAATGACCTATGCTAAAATATAGGGTTCAAAATAATTGGCACCCCTGTTTTCAATACACTAGCACCCTCCCCTTGCAAGGATAACGACACTGAGCCTTTTTATAATATGTTTTATGAGATTGGAGAACACATTGGGAGGGATCTTAGACCATCAATCCATACCGAATCTTTCCAGATCATTGATATCCTTTGTCTGCGCTTATGGACTGCCCTCTTCAATTCAAACCACAGGTTTTCAATGGGATTCAAGTCCGGAGACAGATGGCCATTGCGAAATGTTGATTCTGTGGTCAATTAACCATTTATTTGTGGATATTAATGTGTGCTTGGGGTTATTGTCTTGCTGAAAGATCCACGTGTGGCCAAGTGCCAGCCTCCTGTCAGAGGCAAACAGGTTTTTATCTAAAATGTCCTGGTGTGCTACTGGGTAAAGTTAATTACAGTTGAAGTCGGAAGTTTACATACACCTTAGCCAAATACATTTAAACTCAGTTTTTCACAATTCCTGACATTTAATCCTAGTAAAAGTTCCCTGTATTAGGTCAGTGAGGATCACCACTTTATTTTAAGAATGTGAAATGTCAGAATAATAGTAGAGAGAATGATTTATTTCAGCTTTTATTTATTTCATCACATTCCCAGTGGGTCAGAAGTTTACATACACTCAATTAGTATTTGGTAGCATTGCCATTAAATTATTTAACTTGGGTCAAACGTTTTGGGTTGCCTTCCACAAGCTTCCCACAATAAGTTGGGTGAATTTTGGCCCATTCCTCCTGACAGAGCTGGTGTAACTGAGTCAGGCTTGTAAGCCTCCTTGCTCGCACACGCTTTTTCAGTTCTGCCCACAAATTTTCTATAGGATTGAGGTCAGGGCTTTGTGATGGCCACTCCAATACCTTGACTTTGTTGTCCTTAAGCCATTTTGCCACAACTTTGGAAATATGCTTGGGGTCATTGTCCATTTGGAAGACCCATTTGCAACCAAGCTTTAACTTCCTGACTGATGTCTTGAGATGTTGCTTCAATATATCCACATAATTTTCCTGCCTCATGATGCCATCTATTTTGTGAAGTGCACCAGTCCCTCCTGCAGCAAAGCACCCCCACAACGTGATGCTGCCAACCCCGTGCTTCATAGTTGGGATGGTGTTCTTCGGCTTGCAAGCCTCCCCCTTTTTCCTCCAAACATAACGATGGTCATTATGGCCTCCAGCATCTTCACAAGGTCCTTTGCTGTTGTTCTGGGATTGATTTGCACTTTTCGCTCCAAAGTACCTTCATCTCTAGGAGACAGAACGCATCTCCTTCCTGAGCGGTATGACGGCTGCATGGTCCCATGGTGTTTATACTTGTGTAATATTGTTTGTACAGATGAACGTGGTACCTTCAGGTGTTTGGAAATTGCTCCCAAGGATGAAGCAGATTGGTGGAGGTCTACATTTTTTTTCTGAGGTCTTGGCTGATTTCTTTTGATTTTACCATGATGTCAAGCAAAGAGGCGCTGAGTTTGAAGGTCGGCCTTGAAATACATCCACAGGTACACCTCCAATTGACTCAAATCATGTCAATTAGCCTATCAGAAGCTTCTAAAGCCATGACATAATTTTCTGGAATTTTCCAAGTTGTTTAAAGGCACAGTCAACTTAGTGTATGTAAACTTCTGGCCCACTGGAATTGTGATACAGTGAATTATACGTGAAATAATCTGTCTGTAAACAATTGTTGGAAAAATTACTTGTGTCATGCACAAAGTAGATGTCCTAACCGACTTGCCAAAACTATAGTTTGTTAGCAAGAAATTTGTGGAGTGGTTGAAAAACAAGTTTTAATGACTCCGACCTAAGTGTATGTAAACTTCCCACTTCAACTGTATGCCGTTGACCTTAACAAAGGCCACAGGACCAGTGGATGCAAAATAGCCTCATAACATCAAAGATGCATTTTACCGTAGGTATAAGGTACTTTTTTGCATATGCTTCAGTTTTTCGACACCAAACCCACCACTGGTATGCTTGGCCAAAGAACTTTAGTTTTATGTAATTTGATTTTAGCACCGCCTGGAGTTTGATAAACGGCATTGGCACTTGGATTGGAACCGGTGCTATTGTCAGATGACATGAGAATAGAGCTCTGGCCATGCATACCAGTGGTGGGTTTGGTGTTGAAAAACAGAAGCCTATGCAGAAACGTCAGTGGATTATCAAAGGGCTTGTAGTCCAATATTCAACCCAGTGTTCAAAAACTGGGTCTCTGCTGAAAGTTGTTGGTCTTCCAGGAGGACAACGACCCCAAACACACATCAGAAAGCACCTAGAAATGGTTGAAGAATAAATGCTGGAATGTTCTGTAGTGGCAGCAATGAGTCCAGATCTGAATCTCATCTAATACCTATGGCAAGATCTGACAACAGCATTCAATTATTGTAACAATTTGCAACTGAAGAATGGGCGAAATTGGCAGTAGAAAGTTGCTGCTACAAGGAGCATTTTTCGGTAGTTATCTTGGCCAAAGGCTGTGGACAACCAAGTACTTGCTCCAGGGTGACAATAGTTATGTTAATGCCATTTGGTTAAGGTTCCCTTAAAAAAAGTGGGTTCTGCAATGTTGTAAATCCAATTACAAGGTGTGTAGACAGTTATTTTTTTCAATTTCAATGTATTTTAGAAGAAATACGGAATTATTTAAGAAAAATACCAATATATTTGAATTTTTAAAGATCAGTGGTTTCTTCCAATTAAAGAAGCCCTTGGTGCTAAATTGCATTTTGTTCTTTTCGTCTTTGTTATCATCTGCTGAAGGAATTTGCAATTTATATTTCATTGCTAATCTTTTGTACAAAACCTCAGCCAAATGAATGGATATTAAAGAATGCTGAATATGACATGTGCTTTATGCTGTTGACATTTATTCGTCAGTGAGGCCATTTTGTGAGTGTGTCTTACTTGGAAGGACAGTATATTGTTAGGACGCCAGCGCAACTAAGGGGACACTCTCACTTGGATCTTCTCCGTAGCTGGGAATACTGTGGTTAGTTTTATTGACCAAACATCAAGAACAGAGTGCTATATGATTTTTTATTTATCACTAAAAGACAGTATTATTTAAAACAGTAGTACATTAGTACAGCTCATTAAGGCAAAAAATATACAGCGTTGTTCTACATCAATACACATGCATCCGTGAAAAATAGCAGTCATTACAAGGGCTGTCTCTGCGTAATATATCACAACCTTAGTTCACGCTTGTTTCCATGTTCTATGGTGCATTCGAGCGCTCTCTGAATTGTGGAAATATGAGTTCCCGACTCCAAAATAGCCAGTACAATGCCCTACAAGTCAATGCCCTCCAAGTTCCAAGTGAGAAACTTAGGCCAGAATGATGATACCTGAGTATCATCGAGTTCTGACGTTTCATCAATGACCTGTCACCTTTGCGACCAAAAGATGGTAAAACAAAGCGTTTACAAAGCCTTTAGCTATGTGGATAAAGAAGCTACTTTGACCCATACAGTCTATGGTTTGACACATTATCAATGTCAGCTATTATTAGCAACGTGATCTTGCTTAGCCCTCTAGCTAATATCTAATTCATTGTAGAGTTGTACCAACCTCAAAAGCACTAGAACGCATTTATATCGTCTTCACAACTTCACCAACTGGAGCTATGAGATTCCAAGGCCAATTCGAATGCACCACTATTAGTGTTTAAACATTAACACTCATGCATGTCATTCGGTAAGGGTGGGGGTCTAAGATGTCTGGAGATGGCTCTTCTCCCAGCCTGCTCTTGGTGTGGCATTGACCTTGTATTTGACCGGCTGGAGGACCACCCCAAACTTTCCTTCCAGGCTGGGCAGTGGCTGGCCCGGGGACACGGTCATAGTTAAACGCTGTAGGATCCAGGAGAGGAAGAGGAAGATCTCCATCTTAGCCAGCGCCTCCCCTAGACACACTCTCACCCCTGCCCCAAACGGCAAGTAGCTGGGTGAGGGGATGCACAGGCCTGTCCCCTCCTTGTTCAGGAAGCGACCTGTGGAGACACAGAGAAAAAGACTGAGACAGAGAAAACTGAGGACACAGGGAGGACTGAAGACATTAATACACAGAGAATGAGGTATAAATAGTCTATTAACTTGAGACATTCTCACCAGGGTCAAACATCTCTGGGTTCTTCCACTCTTTCTCATCGTGATGCAGGGACCACAAGTTGATGATGATGCGAGCTCCTTTCCTGACAGTGAACTTGCCAATACTGCAAATTAAATGCATACAGAAACAGAACAGAGTGAACTTGCTATCAGTACAAAGAAACGTCTTTAGATCAAAACAGTAATGAGTGTGTGTACCTGGTGTCTGTTTGGGCTACATGGGGGATGAGTAGAGGGGCAACAGGTCGGATGCGTAGCACCTCTCTAATGGTGGCCTCCAGGTAGGGCAGGCTCCCCCTGTCACTGAGCTGGGGGGGTCTGTCTCCCCCCACCACACTGTCCAGCTCCTCCTGAATTCGCTTTTGTACCTGTGGATGGTGGATGAGGTAGGCAATTGCCCATTTTAGGACCGTTGACGTAGTTTCCACTCCGGCTCCAAATATGTCACCCACGGTCATGAGCAGGTGGTCTTCACTAAGGCCCACTGTCTCCGTGGTGATCTCGGCGGTGTTGTTGTTCTCAGCACTGCGTTTGGCCCTTAGCAGGGCGTCCAGCAGGTCTCTCTGTTCATGATCGCTGTAGTCTGACTGTTGAGGAAGATAACGTAAAGCACGGCCATACACCATGGCCAACTGTAGCCTGCTGCAACTGGTATTTCCCTGATATTCATAAAAAATGATGAGGTACAATAGATACTTTCATCTATATTCTATTTATATAGAGGAAAGTACCTACTGTACCCACTTGCTGTAGCCTACCTTGTGTTCCTCGTATTTCTTCTGAAGCAGCTTGTCTCTGATTGACACACACTGCTTTAGGAGACGCAGGTCTGCGTTGGGGAAGACCTAGGAGGGAGAAAAGAAGACGTGTATAGAGGCACTGAGGAAACCTGAGAGATGTGCTGGTCCATTCCATCCAGGGGGCTATAAACACCAAGTTGCACTGTACCTGTAGCCATGGGAAGATGTCCACCAGACTGTCCTTAGCGACCGTATCCACTATGCCCTGGCTGAACTGCAGCATGGCCTCAAACTCGGGGTCGCCGCGGCAATAGGAGGAGCTGAAGCAGAGAGAGCAGACCACGTTGGTGACAGCTCTTGTCAGCTCTGAGGACAAGTCCAACGATGCTCTGCCTGACTCTCCCAGAGTGTCACACAGGGAGAGGGCTTCCCTACAGACTGCAGAGAGAGAGAGAGAGAGAGAGAGAGAGAGAGAGAGAGAGAGAGAGAGAGAGAGAGAGAGAGAGAGAGAGAGACAAAGTTAGTTTTCAGTACACCTGAATCAGAGTGGTCAGATTCAGATTGATTCAGATTCAACAACAAATTGTTATAAAGGATATAAACATTTTTTGGTACTCACTAATCCTCTCGATGGAGGCAGAGCCCTCACCAAACATACACAAGGCTCCATGCACTGTTTTACGATGAAATCTCCAAGTGGCACCGTAGTCTGCAAAGGCAATATCTTTACCGTCCCTCGTCAACAAGTCTGTGGTTACCTTGTTAAGAACAAAGATTGTATTATGTAGGCTAGGAGAGCATAAGGAGTGAGTAATGCCAATCAATGATTATGTAACAAATGTTAACTGTAAAAATTCACTGCATTACACATTACATTTATTTTAATGTACATTTCAGGCACAATTATATCAATGTTATTACGCATCAAAGACAAGCAAATAATCAGGAAATAAATGATCAGGCTGACTAAATTGTCTCCATCATATAGAATAGAATAAAACATGTTCAAGAAAAAATAACCACTCACTGTTCTGGGTCTCCCTGCAAAGATTTTCCCCTTTTTAAGGAGGACCTCTTTGGCGTGCTGGTGGTGGTTGACAACGATGACTGTGTGTGCGCCCATCATGAGAGAATAGGTCTGTCCATACTTCTGCTGCAGCTTCTGGAAGAGGACATGCGGTGCCTGATTGCTTCGCAAGCTCAACAGGCTCCCGATGAGTGGGAACGCGGGCAGGCCCGGGGGGCCCCCTCTGGTCTCCAGGGACCTTCGAAGTTTCTCCTGCAAGAGCAGTAGACCCAGCCCGACCACAGAGAATACACACATGCACAAAAACCACGCCATGCTGTATGTTGGGCCGAGAGGGGCCAGCGTCGTTATCAGAGACTCAGAGCGTCACTGAACGTCGATAGCAACAGCACTGAGGAGCAGAGGGGTTTTATACGGCTCCTTCAGTGCCATACCTTGACCTTGCATATTTTAAGCTTAGATATCTTTAACAGCTCATGCCAATTTAAACAAGATAAGCTTGTTTAACTTTGATTAATCCCACTAAAGATGTTTGATAAAATAATATATATTGTTGCAAATAGCCTATAATAGGCTAACGAAATACAACAATTAATACATTAATTAACTAATGTTTTATGCATAAAGGAATGCCTATTATAGGCAGGAGACGCCAATAGCCTAACCTTATAATGACAATGGACTTTTTGACAATTATTTTCTGGGGTTTCAAAGATGTTTTGGCTGTTTAAGAGTGGGCGTTTTCGTGACAAGCTGCAATTCCGTAGTCATAACACTGCAATCACCGATAGAACAATGAGCCAGATGTTTCACCGGATGTATAAATCTGAAGCATCCGATTGGCGTTTCCACTCACGACCAAATATGGTGATGAAGAGGACGCCCAGTGGCCGGCAGTGAGAGAAGATGACGTTCTCAAAACTAGAATTTGTTACGAATAGAGTGGACGACGTTTCGGAGACTTTACCCTTTGCCAAAGTTTCGAAGTAGGCGTTTCCTATTAGAAAATGCAAATATATCCATAAAATGCGCCAATAGTATCTTGCTAGCTCGTGCTTGGCTCTGCCCAACCCCAAGCTTGTCCCGCCCACTATGATTCATGTGCTGCGATTGGAAACGACATTGTGTGGTCTATCTTGGTTTGTTTATAAAAAATATTTGCTGCAATGGCTTCCGCGGAGCCACAACCACGGTTTGGTCAATCTGTCAAAGGATTATTGTCCGATAAAGTGGGCTCCTGCAGCGGGGATGTGATCGCCCTGACTCGCCAGGTGCTAAAGGGATCACGGAGTCAAGAGGTAAAGCTGGAAATCGGTTTGCACCTTATTGTGAGACCTTGCTAGCTAGTTGCCCAACGACGACAGCTAACGCTAACTAGCTAGCAAGAAAAGCCATTCAATCGCTGACCAACTGACGTTCGCTAGCTAAGGTTCTTTTGTTAGCAAGATTAAGATTGTTACATCTGTTTGAAGTTGCAAATGGCGTATCAAATGACAATTGTCTGGTTGTCAGTTTTTAATGAAGCGTTACTTAGTAAATTAGGCTGGACAAAGCTAGCGAGCTCATTTCCATAGCAGCTACATCACATGATGGGTGCATCTCAATATGCCCGACCCACTATCTAAATTCCTTATGTCATTTTCTTAAATATTTCACTTGCCTCTCATTTATGTCTGGAACTATGGCTACCATTCTCACTGGTCCAGTTTCTTACTATATCTTTATGAAGTTGGAGACTTTTATTTCCCTCACCAACTTTAAACATCAGCTACCTGAGCTGCTAACCGATCGCTGCAGCTGTACATAGTCCATCTGTAAATTGCCCACCCAATCTACCTACCTCATCCCCATACTGTTTTTATTTTATTTACTTTTCTGCTCTTTTGTACACCAGTATCTCTACATGCACATCATCATCATGCTCATTTATCACTCCAGTGTTAATCTGCTAAATTGTAATTATTCGCTCCTATGGCCTACCTCCTCATGCCTTTTGCACACACTGTATATATACTTTCTTTTTTTTTCCTACTGTGTCATTGACTTGTTTATTGTTTATTCCATGTGTAACTCTGTGTTGTTGTCTGTGTCACACTGCTTTGCTTTATCTTGGCCAGGTCGCAGTTGTAAATGAGAACTTGTTCTCAACTAGCCTACCTGGTTAAATAAAGGTGAAATAACATTTTAAAAATGAAGGGAGGTGAGGAAAGGAAGCCACTTTAAACTATTTACTCAATGTCTCTTTCAGCTCCTGGGACAGGCTGCCAGAAACATGGTCATTCAGGAGGATGCCATTCTGCACTCAGAGGATGTAAGTAGTGCTGGGATCCAGGTCCACACTACAGTCGCTCAACTAACAGAAACTAACCGTGTTCACCCTGATCTAGCACCGATATTGTCGAACTACAAAAACACAATTTGTTTGTTTTACAGAGTTTGAGAAAAATGTCCATCATCACCACCCATTTGCAATATCAGTAAGTTATCCCCAGTTTATTTTGGACAAGATAGACCAATGTGCTGCATCCAGTAAACATGATAGTTCAGAATTGATTCTCATGTGCCATTTGTGGGGATTGCTATGCTTGGATAATAAACATTGACTAGGGAGATGACAATATCATAATTTAAATGACTCTTTGTTTTATCTTCCAGACAAGAGGCCATCCAGAAGAAGTAAGTCAAAATATGAACTTTGTTTGTCGATCTGCATCACTGTCCAAATGCAAAGTCATAACACTACTTGATGACGCAATCGACCATATCTTCCCTTGCTTTCTCTACAGTGTGGAACACTCCAAAAACCTTCAGGATCAACTGAGGCATTTACTGAAGTGAAGTGTCTGCACTGAGACACTTAAATGAAAGACTATGAGCTGCTCCTGTCTGTTACCATGTTGCTTCTTGTGAGAAAATATGTGCAGAACCCCCCCCTGTTGCAATCTTGGGACAACATTTCCCGGGAAGCCCAATTCCTCATTGTAACTAGTGGAGAACCCCCCCCCCCCCTACAATGATCTCAAACAGTGTTTTTAATACACAATGAAATTAAACACTGACTACTCCTTGCTAATCAGAAAACTCTCAGGTATGTTGTGGTGGACTGTCATTACAATTGCTTCACAGGAACCAAACCAGCTGAGCTAACAAACAATGTAACAAATGTATAATTTTGTATAAAATACTCCAACAGGCTCCGCATTACAGGAATCACAGTACCTCCTGGTGCACTGTTAATTTATTTAGCCATTTTAAACAGTTTTTGAAGAAAAATCACGTTTTCCCACTGCTTTCATGTGTTTGAAACAAGAGCTTGAATGAGGTGTCCTACTCCACAGCAGTTGCTTTCCATTGGAGCACTGTGATTGGTTGGCCAAAACTCTGGGGCGGGACTTGGCAAAGGGTAAATTCTATCAGAATGTTCTCTGACTTTGCACCTTCCTGATGTAGCCCCTGGCCTTTTGGACTGGATGCTGCCTGGATGTCTCCCCAGGTACATGCTGTTCTTAAGAATATGCATACCAGCATATGGTGCTCTTATCCTGCATATTAGTGACTCTTATTTATTAAAGTCCTACTCCAGTCTCCATTTTAGCTCATTTATCACCTGATTTACTTAACAAAAGGCACATCTCAATTGGTGGCCTTTCCTCTTTTGGTCTTTATTCTTGCAAGCAAAGGGGGAGGTCAATGACATCAGAATGCAACATCAGACCAATGACCTACTCCATTGGAGATTCTTGTTTGGGCAAAATACCGTTCTCCCCTCTGTGACCTGGAAACCAATAAGTGGTTGAGGAGTGTGTCATTTCATTAGGCAAACAGAATAGTGTCCTCCCCCACCTACCTTTCATTGAGGATACTCGTGTATCCTACAACAGAAGAGTTTAGAATATCTGCCACACCTTTGAATCAGCTTTTCAGAGGAGAAAGAGGCACACCAAAAAAAAAAAATATATATATATATATATGCCACTCATTGTTTTATCTATAAAATGTCTTGCACAACTGAATTTGTTTTAATCACTTAACATACTTATTTTGGGATCAACCCCGTAAACATCATTGCCTAAGGATGCGCGAGGGGAGAAGGTTCGTCTCCCGAGTGGCGCAGCAGTCTAAAGCACTGAATCTCAGTGCAAGAGGCGACACTACAGTCCCTGGTTCGAATCAAGGCTGAATCACATCCGGCCGTGATTGGGAGTCCCATAGGGTGGCGCACAATTGGCCCAGCGTCGTCCAGGTTTGGCTGGGGTAGGCCGTCATTGTAAATAAGAATTTGTTCTTCACTGACTTGCCGAGTTAAATAAAATTTAAAGCAAGCGGTTTTCCATCCACATTCATTTTTCACGCCAACTCTCCTCGATTACCTTTGACCTTTTTCAAAAGGAGGTGAGAGGACGCAGGAGGCGAGGACATCTAATTGAGAAAAGGCCCATGGGGTTTGCACATGTCTAAAAAACAATTTTGCTCAAAACATTTTTTACCCTTGTGTGTGTACATTATATTTATATGTGGGATAATGTTTTTCAACGGGAAAAGTTCAAAAAGTGTATACATCAGAATATTTTCCTTCACAGTAGGGGTGTTTCGGAATAATGTAATTTCAACATGAATTGTTTTTTTTACACTGGATCTATAACATACTTAATATTGATTGATGTTAGCCTATTGTGAAAATATTAAAGTAGATATTTTGCCTATACATTTTGAAATCTGTATGTCCACATTGTAGCCATTTCATCGACACATGGCAGTAAAATGTGTCATCTGTCCAGTGTCTGCATTGTGACCAGATATCCTGGTCCCTCCTTGTATGCAAATTATTTCAAAATAATATTTATTTTAAGACACATAGAAGCCATAAATCAATGGCATCATCTGTTGATGACTTTAAAGAGCTGGATAATGATGATTTAAATGGTTTTACTGTTCAGACCTCTTCGATATCCAGACAATCTGGGTCGGACTACCTCTGGAGGTGATCAGGAGCTCCATCTCCTAATCTACACCTGTAAAAATGTTGGTACAATCACAATGTGGACAAGATCAGGACAAAGGATGCATGTTAGAACCAGGTATAAATAGGGCTTTAGAGAGCACACAGAGTAGTAGATAGAGTTTGGATAAGGGATGAGAAGTCATACAATTTCAATAAGGAAGCATTAGCCTGCTAATAGTGGTATTAGAGCTAGCAGTCAGGGTACATTAGGTGAAACGCTACATTGAAATGTGAGTGGTCTTTAAACTTCCTCAAACTTGGCATAAAAGAGGCTGCCATGGCGACAGTATCAGCAACCTTCGAAGGCTAAGCAGCTGGCTGTCCTAGACCGTGACCCTGAGCGTCGTCAAGGGGAGGTTTTCATCTCAATGAACTACTCTCACAAGGGCCAAGTAAAGTGTTGCAAGTCTCGTGTATTGTGCATGTGCTATATCATGCACACTAGGAAAGAAGTGGTGAGACTCGAGGGCTCTAGAGAGGTTTGCGTGTTGGGGACGAGCCCTCCATTTGAGCTCCATGCAACTACTCCAGCCAAGATCTGGAACCTTGAGAATGTTCTTGCTGAGGGAAGAACAATGCCACTTTATCAGCCCCAAGGCCTGTCAGGGCCTAACAGGCTGCAATGATTAATATGCACACCAACCTCCTGTCACCTACCTCTTATATAAAGGTTTGCTGAAGCAAATGTGCAGACACTATCTTTGATTAAACTAGACATGAGAAATTTCAAGTAAAGTACAAATAAATGTATAATGACCTGCTTATTTCTATGTCATATACCTCAATTGCAATCAATAACCCTAGAAATTGCTGTCACCTCAGCACCTGAATAGTCCACAGACTATCCCTGCTCTTTCTCAGATGTTTGTGTCCCCCTGTTGATACAATATTGTAAGCTACTCAATGGAGTAAAAGGTTTGACATAACACAGTAATTCCAATCTATTGCGACTGCACATTACATTTTATTTAACATCAAAATGGATATTCCCCCAAGTAACATTCTCAGAGACAAATTCCACACTTAAACAGCAACTGCAGAACATGCACAAAATGTTTTCAAGAAAATACATTTTCATAAATTGCTTTAAATCCATTGGCACGGTTTACTTTTGGAAGTAGTTTCACATTCCACAGTGAATTCAAAAAGCAGCTCCAAACTTGACAGATTCAGATCATGCACAAAAATGATACATCTTAAAAAGTAGGAAAACATATTTTTAAAAATAACAGCATGACATTCATTGGCAGTTAGCGTTGCTTTTATACAGTAGGTAAATCCGCCACAAGGTAAAGGGACTTCTGAATTTAAACATTTGAGTTAATGGTAGTTTTCAAACTTCCAGTAGACGGAGTCAGTCCAGTTCCATACAGTAGGACAAGACTGTACAGTAACAGTTATTAAAACAAACAAACAGCCAATCATATAAGCACATAGCTTATGGGCATAGTAAGACCTTTGACCCACATTAGGGGGGAGGGTTAGAAATAAACAATGTGAGGGCAACTTGGACCAGTTTATGGGTCCTGCTATGCACCATAATAAACCATAAACACTCATACATAACCGTACGCCCAGAGACACTCGGTTAGACTATACTATTGCAGAAATAAGAAAATGACGCTTGCAGTGCAGAATTTCACATCTTATAAAAAGATATTCATGCAGCTGAATACTTACAGTTGTTAAGCCTGTTTTCTGCGGAAGCGCAGATGCATTTCAATACCATGTTTTTCAGGCTTTCAACAAAATGCCTGCAATTTGATGAGTTTTAGGCATGATATTGTCTCTGGATATAGATACTCCGGGAGCATGCTGTGAACTGAGGCAATGTCATTGAACTACAGCCATTTGAAATGCGCATAGAAGAGGCCTACAACATCAAAGCCCTTCAGAACACTTTTACAGTAAATAACACAAGCAGCTTTTACCAAGACTGTCTTCCCTTTCCAACATTTTTCAAAAGACACACAAAAATATACTTATCTTGTATATACATTGTCTCACAAATCCAGAACAGACTAAGGCAATAACAGTTTCATAGGGCTGATATACACAGTATTTCATGATACAGAAATGGTCTGAATTAAAATGATAATACAGGGTATATTATTGCCATAATCTTTATAATGTGTAGGGCACTTAGTAGAGACAGGGACTCTGATTGGCTGAGCTATGGAATACAACTGAATTCTGGGAAATGTAGTCTATCATTCAGTGGGGGATGGTAAATGAGTAAGAGGAATCTGGTAACTAGAGCAGGTAACCAGATGCCGAAAGGAGAACTGTCACTTCTGCAGGCTGCTCTGGATCTGCAGTTGCTGTGTAACGTCACGTAACGTGACACTTTTATTTGTCACATTCCTCAGACAGATGTGTACTGTACCACAGCAAAGAACAGGAAGGCCCGCACACAGTTTATGCTCCCAATTCAGCGCTTTTTTGGGAGCGTAAACAGTGTGCAGGCCTTCCTGTTCTTCACAAGTATTCTTTATTAGCCCAGCACCTATGTTTTTTTAAGGATGTGCGTATGATCACAAAAACTTTTCTACTGTTCCACAGCAGCCATCACATGCAGCCATCACATGCTCTCCGTTTTCATAAAAATATGATTCTATAACAGTTTAGAGAAAAGCATTTCTATAACCAGAAAGTCTGGTGCAAATAGGACCCGATATAAATTATAATATTGTTCCTTAGGTGGTTCAAACATTAAAGCTGCAATATGTAATTTTTGGGAGACCTCAAACAAATTCACATAGAAATGTGAATTATAGATCTGTCATTCTCATCGAAAGCAAGCCTAAAAAGCGGTAGATCTGTTCTATGTGCCCTATTTCTATGCTTACCGTGCTGACATTTCGCTTGTGTCTTTTGTATACCAGCTTCAAAACAGCTGAATATACTATTCTTGGTTATGGAAAATATATTTCACTCCGGTTTACATGGTACAATGATTCTATACACTAAACTTGCTTGTTTCGTCACATATACTGACATTAGGCAAACTATTAGAATTTGAGCAACCAGGAAATGGCAGAGCGATTTCTGCATAGTGCATCTTTAACCAAGGGAACAGTTTCATTCAGTAAAACAAACTAAAAAGGCACACCACTCACAGCTAAGGGACAGTAGCAGGGCAGCGTATGTGCATTAGACTGGAAAATCCGACCCTAGGCTAGGGTCTGCTTTCAATTATGGACTCTTTTGGCATAGAGGAACTACATCATTGCCTACGTCACAACTTTATCAACTTGAATAAAATACAAAATAGTAGCTAGCAAGATGAAGATCATAGAGGTTCTTTTTAAATGAGTGAATTTCACGTGGCCCGTTTGCATCCTTAACTAAAAGCACTGCAAAGTTTTTACCTGCAAACCTTGGTTTTGAATCGTGACATTCTGGCATGTCTGCCGCGTGATTTGTTGGGAAAGCGGCAGATTTTTCCCTCCCTTATCGACATAGGCAGTGACGTAGCTCCTCTATGCCAGGGAATTGTCAATTGGCGGGCCGTTCCCTTTTGAAGGCCTTTGGATCAATTTACCTCCCCCCCTGCAAAATGTGTAGAATTGCAGCAAACTTGCTTTAAAACTGCAACATTTTCTCTACACCCCATGACAAAATGTGTAGAATTGCACAAAATTAACTCTTTGGTGTCAAGAGGGGGGCTACAAAAATGTTTTGCTCGCAATGTGGTGGGAAAAGGGCTATGCACATGTGGGTATGCAGACCTGTGAGCAACTGCGCCTCATGTGGCCCCCACACCGATCAAAGTGGCCCATACCTGCTCTATGCCAAAAGAGTCCACCATTGAAACCAGACCCTAGTCACTGTGTTGCCTAGGGTGGGGTTTTCAAGGCTATACGTGCACGGCTCATGTATGTGATACTGATTGCATAATGATGCCAGGTCAGTGCAGGCATGCTAGGGGGGCCAAGTCACCATCAGTCTCTTAGGTGTGGTCCGAAGAGCTCCATCTGGAAACTTCTCTGGAAACTTCACCAAGCAAAAAGAACAAAACAAACAACATTTACATAGCCTGTGCTGATAAATATATACAAACGGTACAACTAAAATCTGTGTAACCCTTACCCTAATCCTGACACTTACTGAGCCTCTCCAATCCCTTTGCTGGGGATATTCAGTTACCTAGCTGGCTACACAACACTATGCGATATACACCTGGAGTAGTAGGAATTTGCCACTAGACACTAAACTGATTCTAGATCTGTCCCTAAAGCAAAAGTCTACCCTTTGGCGAGCCTCCTCTCCCTGCTTACTCTTCCTCCTCTTCCTCTTCCTCGTCATCATCCTCGTCGTGGCAGTGGGTGATCTCTTGGGGGGTCTGTGGGAACAGGTTTGGGGGCTGGATCTCACTTATGGAGCGGGTCAGCTGGTGCCTCTTACAGTCTAACTCCAACAGGTCCACGGAGTGGCGGTTACGCGTTGCCAGGGGCGACTCGGTATCGTTGATGTCCACGTGGGCGTGCTCAACCGTCGACTCATGGGGCATCTGGGAGAGAAGGGCACGAGGGAGGAAGTGTTATACAGATCCACACAGAGAACAAAAAGCAACCCATAGTAGTGCTGCTCTCAATGTATTGTCTTCATACAGACAAACAACGTTCCTCCGTTTTGTCCTAACTTTTGTATCTAACGAGGGAATTTACATCCGGATGTCCTATGAGACAACATTAGCTGAACTCACCAGTACGTGTGCTGCTCTGAACAGGTAGCTGAATGGGTAGTAGAG
Source organism: Salmo trutta (assembly GCF_901001165.1). Lineage (NCBI taxonomy): Eukaryota > Metazoa > Chordata > Actinopteri > Salmoniformes > Salmonidae > Salmo > Salmo trutta. The sequence goes on along the minus strand of NC_042961.1, from coordinate 21,620,973 downwards.
GAGGTTGATGAAGGAGGCAGCGTACAGGTCAGCATAGCGCATCACCTGTGACGCAAACAGAGTCTGTCTGGAGCCACTGCGGAACAGACTGCCCATCATCCCATAGCACATGTCCATGTCATGGGTCACTTTCTGTGGAGGACAAGGGTAAGAGAAGAAAGAAAGTGAGAAGATTTAGAGGTTGTGTGGACTGTATGCTATGTGTACGTTTGGGTATGTGTTGTATGCATATGTGCGTGGTGCCAGCTTGTGTGTACCTTGATCCTGCGCTGGAGGGAACTGATATCAGGTCTCTCGTTGCTGCTGCTGTCAAGATTTCTGTGGACAGAGAGACAGTTCTATTGGATTGGGCTTTGGTGGAGTCAAGCTATATTCATTTGTACTTGTCTCACCATTCTATAGTAGAATAGGAATGGCGCCGGAATGTATAGCGGCTGATTTACGGGTTCCTGACCAATTCTTCTATTTTGTGTGTTTTGTTGCGATTCTTGTAACTTTTTTTGGACATAATGTTTCCGCCATTTTTCCAGTCATAGGAAACAAGCTTCTGGACGTCACTAACCTTGATTCACCTGCACAGGACATACTGCTCACCCCCTGACCAGGCCCAGACACCCGGGAAGAGAAAGAGACTGCAATATAGAGGCCGATGTGCGGGCACCCTGATGAAGCTACGGCGGCGAGTAAATAAAATCACTGGAGAAAAACCTGGATGAGCTCCGTTCAAAACTATCCTATCGGCCTCCCGAGTGGCGCAGTGGTCTAAGGCACTGCATCGCAGTTGCTAGCTGTGCCGCTAGAGATCCTGGTTTGAGTCCAGGCTCTGTTGCAGCCGGCCGCGACCGGGAGACCCATGGGGCGGCGCACAATTGTCCCAGCGTCGTCCGTGTAAGGAGAGGGTTTGGCCGGCAGTGATGTCCTTGTCCCATCGCACTCTAGCGACTCCTGTGGCGGGAGCACACTAACACGGTCGCCAGGTGTACGGTGTTTCCTCCGACATATTGGTGGGGCTGGCTTCCGAGTTAAGTGGGCATTGTGTCAAGAAGCAGTGTCAAGAAGCACTTTCTGTCACCTTTTAGTGACTGAAAGTGTTACATAGCCGGTTGCGGTGGATTGAGACGCATCCAATGCAAAAAAACAAACAAACAGAAATCTCTAGTTTAAACTGACATATTTTTATAGGGATTTTTGTATTATACTAAGTAGTTTTCCGCAGAGGCGCGCACATCGACCTTAGGGGTTAAACAGGTTAACATTCACAAGACCGCAGGGCCAGACGGATTACCAGGACGCGTACTCAGAGCATGCGCTGACCTCTCCCTGACGCAGTCTGTAATACCTACATGTTTCAAGCAGACCACCATAGCCTCTGTGCCCAAGAACGTCAAGGTAACCTGTCTAAATGACTATCGCCCCGTAGCACTCACATCTGTAGTCATGAAATGCTGGTCATGGCTCACATCAACACTATGACCGCCCCAATTGATACACAGATGACACAATCTCAATTGCACTCCACAATGCCCTTTCCAACTTGTACAAAAAGAACACCTACATGAGAATCCTGTTCATTAACTACAGCTCAGCGTTCAACACCATAGTGCCCTCCAAGCTCATCACTAAGCTAAGGATTCCTGGGACTGAACACCTCCCTCTGCAACTGGTTCCTGGACATCCTGATGGGCCGCCCCCCAAGTGGGGAGGGTAGACAACAACACATTAGCCACACTGACCCTCAACACATGGGCCCCTCAGGGGTGTGTTCTTAGTCCCCTCCTGTACTCCCTGTTCACCCACGACTGCGTGGCCGCGCACAACTCCAACACCATCATTAAGTTTGCAGATGACACAACAGTGGTAGGGCTGATCACCGACAACAATGAGACGGCCTATAGGGAGGAGGTCAGAGACCTGGCAGTGTGATGCTATGACAACCTCTCCCTCAACGTCAGCAAGACAAAAGGAGCTGAACGTGAACTACAGGAAAAGGAGAGCTGAGCACGCCCCCATTCAAATTGAGGGGGCTGTAGTGGAGTGTCTCAGTGTCTACATCCATAAGGATCTATCATGGTCCAAACACACCAACACAGTCGTGAAGATGGCACGACAACGCCTCTTCGCCCTCAGGAGGCTGAAAATATCCCTGCTGTCCAGGACCTCTATACCAGGCGGTGTCAGAGGAAGGCCCTAAAAATTATCTGACTCCAGCCACCCAAGTCATAGTACCAATGCACCAAGTCTGGAACCAACAGGACCCTGAACAGCTTATACCCATAAGCCAACCAAACAGCTACCCAGACTATCTGCAATCACCCTAATTGCACTAACTTTTTTGACTCATCTCATACGCGGCTGTTACTGTTTACTATCTGTCACTTTTATTTGTAGTTACATGTACATATCTACCTCAATTACCTCATACCACTCACTGCACATCGACTCGGGTAGCCCTTGTATATAGCCAAGTTACCGTTACTCATTGTGTATCTATTATTACGTGTTTTACTTTCCTTTATTTCTCTATTTTCTTTCTCTCTGCATTGTTGGGAAGGGCCTGTAATTAAGCATTTCACTGTTAGTCCACACCTGTTGTTTACAAAGCATGTGACAAATAAAATTTGATTTGATTTTGACATTTGGTCGATAAAACAATGCCTAATTTAGTGTGTCAACCTTGAGCCTACGTTTTGGCAGGATGTGGTTCAGTTTGCTGTGTAGACGAGGCAGAGACACTCACTTATAGAGCTCTGCCAGGAAGATGTCCAGAGACTGGAGCTCCTCAAACAGAGCTGGAACACAGAAACACACACAGTTGTAAGAGATGCACAACAGTGCACAAAGACGCACAAATATACCCAAATACTGTTGTCAAGCATCAGTAACTATGACATGGGTGTGTTAAGCTCACAGCTCTTGTCAGTCCACACGTGCAGCTCCTGAGCCAGTTCAGGGATCACCAAGAAGGTCCTCCATCCCTGGCGTTTTTTGGACTTGAGGATGTCCCCAAAGATGTGGTCCCCAATGTATACAATGTCCTTCCCTTTGGCCCCCAGCAGGTCACACACTATGTCAGAGGAACCTTTGAGGAGAGAGAAAACTGAAAACTAAGGCCTTGTTGGAATACTTTTGCATTGGACCGTTTCCTTCCTCTGAGTAATCACTAGAGGTTCAACTACCACCCGATAGTGATAGGTGAAAAGGGTTGGTCATGTCATATCAGTGATTAGAATGCATTTCCAAATGATTCGAACAGGGCTATTGATGTTTGGCTCCTTGTAAATTCCCCTGGCCCCTAAATGGAGTATCCTTACAGGCTACAAACAGACACGTACACTGTGGGAAATGAGACAGTATGGAAGCTCTACTTACATGTTTGTGTCAACAATAAATTCCTAATTTATGAACGATATTTGTATATACAGTGCATTCGGAAAGTATTCAGACCCCTTGACTTTTCCCACAATTTCAACCGTTACAGCCTTATTCTAAAATGGATTAAATAAATACAAATATCCTCATCAAACTACACACAATAACCCATAATGACAAAGTGAAAACAGGTTTTTAAAAAACATAAATATTTTATTTACATAAGTGTTCAGACCCTTTGCTATGAGACTCGAAATTGAGCTCATTTGCATCCTGTTTGCATTGATCATCCTTGAGATGTTTCTACAACTTCATTGGAGTCCACCTGTGGTAAATTCAATTGATTGGACATGATTTGGAAAGGAACACACCTGTCTATATAAGGTCCCACAGTTGACAGTGCATGTCAGAGCAAAAACCAAGCCATGAGGTCGAAGGAAATGTCCTAGAGCTCCAAGACAGGATTGTGTCGAGAAACAGATCTGGGGAAGAATACCAAAAAATGTCTGCAGCATTGGATGTTCCCAAGAACGCAGTGGCCTCCATCATTCTTAAATGGAAGAAGTTTGGAACCACCAAGACTCTTCCTAGAGCTGCCTGCCCGGCCAAACTGAGCAATCTGGGAAGAAGGGCCTTGGTCAGGGAGGTGACCAAGAACTCAATGGTCACTGACAGAACTCCGGAGTGCCTCTGTGGAGATGGGAGAACCTTCCAGAAGGACAGCCATCTCTGCAGCACTTCACCAAAAGGGCCTTTATGGTAGAGTGGCCAGACGGAAGCTACTCCTCAGTAAAAGGTAGATGCAGCCGGCTTGGAGTTTACCCAAAAGGCACCGAAAGAACTCAGACAATTAGAAACAAGATTCTCTGGTCTGATGAAACCAAGATTGAACTCTTTGTCCTGAATGCCAAGCGTCACGTCTGGAGAAAACCTGGCACCATCCTTACGGTGAAGCACGGTGGTGGAAGCATCATGCTGTGGTGATGTTTTTCAGCGGCAGGGACTGGGAGACTAGTCAGGATCGAGGGAAAGATTAACGGAGCAAAGTACAGAGAGATCCTTGATGAAAACCTTCTCCAGAGTGCTCAGGACCCGGGGAGACGGTTCACCTTCCTACTGGACAACAACCCTAAGCACACAGCCAAGACAACGCAGGAGTGGCTTCGGGACTTCTCTGAATGTCCTTGAGTGGTCCAGCCAGAGCACAGACTTGAAACCGCTCGAACATCTCTGGAGAGACCTGAAAATAGCTGTGCAGCGACGCACCCCATCCAACCTGACAGAGCTTGAGAGGATCTGCAGAGAAGAATGTGAGAAACTCCCCAAATACAGGTGTGTCAAGCTTGTAGCCTCATACCCAAGAAGAATCGAGTCTGTAATCGCTGCCAAAGGTGCTTCAACAAAGTACTGAGTAAACGGTCTCAATATTTATGTAAATGTGATAGTTTTTTATTTCTAATAAATTTGCAAAAATGTATGCCATTATGGGGTATTGTGTAGAGTGATGAGTGGAAAAAACTATTTCATCAACTTTAAAATAAGGCTGCAACATAACAAAATGTGGAAAAAGCCAAGGGGTCTGAATACTTTCAGAATGCACTGTATAAGAGATATGTCAGGAGTACGTTACCTCCAGAGTACACGATTCCGTGCTGCAGCGGTCCTGTGTATGTGCCAATCTTCAGCCGGCCTGTGGTCTGCAACAGCAAGCACTCTGGTAAGGTCATTGTGGCAATGCCAACATGAACACGCAAAAACATGCACACACACACAGGCTAGACAGTTTAACGCATTCTTGAGCCCAAACACACACTCACTGTGTCGACCTGCCGTAGCACTGTCCCCTCTCCGAAGAACACGGGCTTGCGGGCATCTACTAAGATCAGGTCAAAGTAGGACTGCCAGGGCCGATGGGGCATTCCCACCTGCAGCACAAACATACACATTGAACCTCTATTCCATTTCAGCAACTTGCCGCCTCCCCTAAACCCCTCTTCTCTTAGAGTTCTTTGGTCTGAAAGGAAGCAACAAGAATCTAAACAAGACAATTCAGTCTCTTACCTTTGGACCATGTGGGAAGTCAAACAGGTATGTCATTATTTTCTGAAATGATAAACAGAGAGACGTTATACGTGTTGTTTATTGATTGTGTATGGTGTTATGTACAGTGCAGTCGGTAGGCCTCACCTCTGTGTATTTGTAGTCACTGTTGGTGGCCAGGAACACCTTGGCCACTTCATTCATCCGACTCAGGAGTAGAGGGAGCTTCCCCTTTAATGAAGAAAAAAATAAATAAAGCAAATGACATTTTAAGTGATACGTTTACAGGTGTTAAAAAAGACAAGGTCACTGAAAATGTGTCATATGCAATTAAATGAATGTGAAGTTTACTTACATCCTTGACCACATACTTTTCCAGGTTTTCAACCGTTTTTTCTTTCAAAGATCCCTGATGAAAACAGGCGACAAAACATTTAGACAGGGAATAGAAGGAATAACAGATACAATGAGTATGTTTACATGCACACGAATAACCCAATATTAAAAACAGATTATGGCAGTAGGCCGAGTATGGCAATTGTCATGTACACACCTTACTTTGCTTATCTATATCAAAGTAAGCATACGCCCATTAAAACACCTGGTTTCCTGAGCAATCTTTCCAATTACTAGCACACGTAAACCGCTTAATCGGAGGTCCGGCAGTGTATTTGATCTGTGCATGTGGCAGCACCAGCAGTGCAAGCCTCCCTTTAAGCGCGAGTGAAGTATACATGTTAGAAATAGTTTTCACATAAACTTTATATGTCCGAACTCAGAATCAAATAAGCTTCCCAAAAATAACATGGTCGCTGCTTTACAACGTTTACTTTGAGTGCTTTTTCTGCATTTCTCAAAGTCCCATTAGCGTCCATGGAAACAGGATTATTAGGGAAATCGTTCTTGCAAAGCATGTAAACGTTTTAATCAAACTATTATATTAATCTGACTATTCACAATAATCGTATTACTGTGTGCATATAACCATATTCAGTGAAAAATACTTGAATGGATTTAGAAGAGGAAGTGAGGGAGGGAGGGAGGTTGTTGTACCTTCAAGTGGACCCAGTCCACAGCATCACGGACATCCTGGAACATGCTCTTGTAGGACATGAAGAGGTCTCCATTCTTAAAGCCAGTCTCGCAGCTGGGACCACAATAACTTGAATTAGAAATCCCAAACTGTCTGATAATCATTCAAAATGATTCCGTTTGAGGGAGAGCAGCATACTCACCTTGTGTATTTGGGACAGTTGGTGAAGAAATCAACCAGACAAGCAAAGAGGTAGGTTTCTGAAGGGGGAGCAAGGTACACACTAACTTATGGAACAACCACCAGTGGAGTACAGTGAGGGAAAAAAGTATTTGTTCCCCTGCTGATTTTGTACGTTTGCCCACTGACAAAGAAATGATCAGTCTATAATTTTAATGGTAGGTTTATTTGAACAGTGAGAGATAGAATAACAACAAAAAAATCCAGAAAAACACGTCAAAAATTTTATAAATTGCTTTGCATTTTAATGAGGGAAATAAGTATTTGACCCCCTATCAATCAGAAAGATTTCTGGCTCCCAGGTGTCTTTTATACAGGTAACGAGCTGAGATTAGGAGCACACTCTTAAAGGGAGTGCTCCTAATCTCAGTTTATTACCTGTATAAAAGACACCTGTCCACAGAAGCAATCAATCAATTAGATTCCAAACTCTACACCATGGCCAAGACCAAAGAGCTCTCCAAAGATGTCAGGGACAAGATTGTAGATCTACACAAGGCTGGAATGGGCTACAAAACCATCGCCAAGCAGCTTGGTGAGAAGGTGACAACAGTTGGTGCGATTATTCGCAAATGGAAGAAACACAAAAGAACTGTCAATTTCCCTCGGCCTGGGGCTCCATGCAAGATCTCACCTCGTGGAGTTGCAATGATCATGAGAACGGTGAGGAATCAGCCCAGAACTACACAGGAGGATCTTGTCAATGATCTCAAGGCAGCTGGGACCATAGTCACCAAGAAAACAATTGGTAACACACTACGCTGTGAAGGACTGAAATCCTGCAGCGCCCGCAAGGTCCCCCTGCTCAAGAAATAACATATACATGCCCGTCTGAAGTTTGCCAATGAACATCGGAATGATTCAGAGGACAACTGTGTGAAAGTGTTGTGGTCAGATGAGACCAAAATGGAGCTCTTTGGCATCAACTCAACTCGCCGTGTTTGGAGGAGGAGGAATGCTGCCTATGACCCCAAGAGCACCATCCCCACCGTCAAACATGGAGGTGGAAACATGTTTTGGGGGTGTTTTTCTGCTAAGGGGACATGACAACTACACCGCATCAAAGGGACGATGGACGGGGCCATGTACCGTCAAATCTTGGGTGAGAACCTCCTACCCTCAGCCAGGGCATTGAAAATGGGTCGTGGATGGGTATTCCAGCATGACAATGACCCAAATCACACGGCCAAGGCAACAAAGGAGTGGCTCAAGAAGAAGCACATTAAGGTCCTGGAGTGGCCTAGCCAGTCTCCAGACCTTAATCCCATAGAAAATCTGAGGAGGGAACTGAAGGTTCGAGTTGCCAAACGTCAGCCTCAAAACCTTAATGACTTGGAGAAGATCTGCAAAGAGGAGTGGGACAAAATCCCTCCTGAGATGTGTGCAAACCTGGTGGCCAACTACAAGAAACATCTGACCTCTGTGATTGCCAACAAGGATTTTGCCACCAAGTACTAAGTCATGTTTTGCAGAGGGGTCAAATACTTATTTCCCTCATTAAAATGCAAATCATTTTATAACATTTTTGACATGTGTTTTTCTGCATTTCTTTTGTTGTTATTCTGTCTCTCACTGTTCAAATAAACCTACCATTAAAATTATAGACAGATCATTTCTTTGTCAGTGGGCAAACGTACAAAATCAGCAGGGGATCAAATACTTTTTCCCCCTCACTGTATTTGAGCAGTACTCTGGAGCAGTAATGTGGACAGTATCAGAGAGACTGTGAACACAGTTCAGTGAATGTCACTAAGGCAGTAGTATTCAAAGTCGGGGTCAGTGGGGTCGCCCAAATTGTTTTTACGTTTGTATTATTTTTTTTAATGCAAGAACAAAAGAAATAAGAGCACATAAACGTTTTTGATTAAGATAATTTGTTTTTTAGTAATTGTATTTATTGGTTTATTTTCATTTAGAAAATGTTAAGAATTTAAGGTTATTTGAAATTGACAGATTTGAAAGGTTGTGCCATTAGATTTGGAGTGGGGTCGCGAGAGATCCTTGCCCCCAAAAAATGGGGTGAAGACTGCTCTCTCACCAGGGAGGTTGAACAGTGTGTTCAGAATGTAGAAGCGGTCAGTGTCTCCACGCTGGATAAACTTGTTGGGGTACATCTCCCTGATCTCAGGCCTAAAGGAACAGAGTGATTAAATGAGAATGATATGACTATACGGTGTGTGTGTATGTGCAATATGAGGGTATTTGGCATGAGCACATGGTAAATGTTTGGTGCGAGTGTGATATCGTTACGAGCAGCAGAACTCACCCCCTCATGAAGTTGAAGCCGTGGGCACAGACCAGGATGTTGCCGTATGCGTCAACCTTGAGCAGATTCCCGTGCATCGTGTCAAACAACAGGCCTCTGGAACCAGAGGGTGGTAGGAGATGTGTGTGAGATGGGAGGGACAGCCATCGATCTCTAAAAAGGTTTACTAACTGAGATGTGTAACTTTTAACCTGGGCCAGACCGAAAGGGAGTATTTTCCTCAAGACCCTAAGTTATTTTTTTAAATCATATATTTGTGAAATGAAATCCGTTCAAACCAAGTACTGTTAGAAAACAAAGAAATAATTAGAATTGATCAAATCAAAGACAACTCTATAATGGTATTCATAAGAATTCAGTCTGACCTTACTAATAACTAACTGATGTGAACGTGTGATGTCAGACGGACAGACCTGGTGGGGAAAGCGGGGTCGTAGACAAAGTTGAGCAGCTCCTGTGGGTAACCGATGTGGACCAGACGTTCCACGGTCAGGTCAAATCCCAGCGACTCGTACTCAGGTGATTTATACACTGCAGTAAGCAGGGAGAGGGATAGAGCTACTGTAACACAGGGTGATATACTCACTGGGAGAGAGCTACAACGCGGTCTCTCCGTGTTCATAGAGAGGGAGACAGATTTACGTGGCCAGACTGACAAAGCAAGATAGGGCCTACACACTGGAACATAGGGAGGGATTTATACGTGTCCTCTGTGGACTGTTAAAAGAAATCTGGTATGGGTATGTTAAGTGAATAACGTGCACATCCAGAACACATGTAAGCACATGCGCGACACACACGACCCACTAACACACTAAGAGTGCTTCGACTGCACTGCAGATAGTGGCTATGGAAGCAGATGACCTGTAGCGGTTGGCATGTCAAAAACCCTTTAGTTCCTGGCGCTATTCCCACAGCCCTATCCCCCCTCCCCCAGGGGTTGTTTCTCCCCACTCACTGTGTGGAAACACAACCCCTTAGCAGCACTTGTTTATGGGACGGTGACGGGGCTCTATAAACAGGCGATGTGAGCCGCTTGGGTTACAGTTATCCTTCAGAGACCCAAAGGAGGGCAGCGGAGTGGGGGGGGGGGTTACTGGTTGAGAGGGTGACATCTGTGTAAGGCACAAACAATGTCATCCAGGCTACACGTGTCACAAAAAGCAGAGCTGGCCCACAAGAGGTTCTAGGCTATATCGAGACCTCCTACATGCAAGGGAGTAAGCTACTGTACCAACACAAGCATTTTACTGCACCTGCGATTACATCTGCAAATCTGTGTACGCAACCAATAAACTTTGGTTTGATTTGAGCAGGCGACTGTACGCATGGCATTCTAAACATGCACACATTGTCAGTACACATAAACATGGACACACACACACACACACACACACTGAGTGTACAAAACATTAGGAACACCTGCTCTTTCCATGGCGCAGACTGACCAGGTGAAAGCTATGATCCCTTATTGATGTCACTTGTTAAATCCACTTCAGTCAGTGTAGATGAAGGGGAGGAGAAAGGTTAGATAAGGATTTTTAAGCCTTGAGACAATTGAGACATGGATTGTGTATGTGTGCCATTTAGATGGTGAATGGTCAAGACAAAATATTGAATTGCCTTTGAACAGGGTATGGTAGTAGGTCCCAGTTGCATGTGTATAAAGTGTGTCAAGAACGGTAACGCTGATGGGTTTTTCACGCTCAACAGTTTCCCGTGTGTATTGAGAATGGTCCACCACCCAAAGGACATCCAGCCAACTTGACACAACTGTGGGAAGCATTGGAGTCAACATGGGCCAGCATCCCTGTGGAACGCTTTCGACACCTTGTAGAGTCCATGCCCCGACGAATTGAGGCTGTTCTGATGGTAAAAGGGGGTGCAACTCAATATTAGGAAGGTGTTCCTAATGTTTTGTACACTCAGTGTACACCTACCTGCCAGAGTGTAGTCCATATCAAAACCAAAGCACTTAATCTTCTCCATTGCCAAGCTTCTGTTCACAAAAACTCTGAAAAGGAAGTAGAGTATCTAGTCAGTCAGAGGTTCTGATGATGAACATATCCTAAAAGAGGATACTTTGCATGAAAACAGATGATAGTAAAGGACTGGGTCCTGAGTTCAACAGTACAGAAGTGGAGCACTGCAGTAGCAACTCTAAATGTGTCCATACAAAATATGCATTCACAGTGAGGATTACGCAGATCTTTACAAAGTTGGAGAAAAATTGTCCATATTTCATATACAGTATTGTGAAAAAGTATTTGCCCCTTTTCTGATTCTCAATTGTTGCATATTTTTTTACACTCAATGTTATGCAACACCCAATTCCCCTTGTGAAAAATGAATTGCCCCCTTACACTCAATATCTGGTTGTGCCACCTTTAGCTGCAATGACTGCAACCAAACACTTCCTGTAGGTGTTGATCAGTCTCACATCGCTGTGGAGGAATTTTGGCCCACTCTTCCATGCAGAACTGCTTTAACTCAGCAACATTCTTGGGTTTTCGAACATGAACTGCTTGTTTCAGGTCCTGCCACAACACCTAAAATCAGGTTTACATCTGGACTTTGACTAGGCCATTGCAAAACTTCAAATTTGTTGCTTTTCAGCCATTCTGATGTAGACTTGCTTGTGTGTTTTGGATCATTGTCTTACTGAATGACAGCTGCGCTTCAGCTTCAGCTCACAGACAGATGGCCTGACATTCTCCTGTAGAATTCTCTGATACAGAGCACAATTCATGGTTCCTTCAAGGATGACAAGTCATCCAGGTCCTGAGGCAGCAAAGCATCCCCAAACCATCGCACTACCACTATCATGCTTGACCGCTGGTATGCGGTTGTTACTGTGGAATGCAGCGTTTGGTTTTCGCCAGACATCAAGGTTTTTTCTCTGGATCAAAAAGAGGATTAGGTGGGGGCGTAACAGGGGGCGTGGCAATAGATGCAGTCGGCCCGTTGACACAACTGGATTTTAGAGAACCTTTTAGAAGCCCCCCATCTTTGCGGTGTAGATTCTACTGCAATTCTACTACACATTTAGCCATGGAGCAGAGAGAAAATGCTGCAATTTTTAAGCTAATTTCCTGCAATTCTATGTATTTTGCAATGGCTAATGCTGTGTTCTTTTGCACAAAGATAAAATTAATGCTGCTAAATTCATTGTTTAGGGAATTTTCCATTCCACCCTGACTACCTAGCTTTAATTTTGGTGATTGTTAATTCTCAAATAATATATTATAAAAAAATATACATTGAGTATACCAAACATTAGGAACACCTTCCTAATATTGAGTTGCACCCCTCTTTTGCCCTCAGAACAGCCTCAATTTGTCGGGGCATGGACTCTACAAGGTGTCGAAAGTGTTCCACAGCGATGCCGCCCACATTGACTCCAATGCTTCCACAGTTGTGTCAAGTTGGCTGGATGTCCTTTGGGTGGTGGACCATTCTAGATACACGCGGGAAACTGTTGAGCGTGAAAAACCCAGCAGCGTTGCATTTCTTGACACAAACCGGTGCACCTGGCACCTACTACCATACCCCGTTCAAAGGCAGTTCAATCTTTTATCTTGCCCAATCACCCTCTGAATGGCACACATTCACAATCGATGTCTCAATTATCTCAAAGCTTAAAAAATATATATAATCTTTAACCTGTCTCCCCCCCTTCATCTACACTGATTGAAGTGGATTTAACAAGTGACATCAATAAGGGATAATAGCTTTCACCTGGATTCACCTGGTCAGTCTAGGACATGGAAAGAGCAGGTGTTCTTAATGGTTTGTGTACAGGTCCATTATCTTTTTTTTTCCCCCCATACTTTCTATCTGGTTTTAGTCGTTCACAAGTTGTTGTTTTTTTAGGCAGCCCGCCCAAGGATTTCAATGGCTGAAAAATCCCTGTCCATAACAGGACCCATGTCGTCCAAAAAGTTTTACTTTTGACTCATCTGTCCATATAACATTCTTCCCCGAGTCTTTATGACCATCCAGGTGCTTCCAGGGGATTTTTGGCAAACTTGAGTTAACGTTTTGAATGACATGGGTCCCACTATGTCTGGCAAAAACCAAACACTGCATTCCACAGTAAGAACATCCTACCAACAGTCAAGAACGGTAGAGGTAGTGTGATGGTTTGGGGATGCATTTCTCCTGGATGACTTGCCATTATTGACGGAACCATGAATTGTGCTCTGTATCAGAGAATTCTACAGGAGAATGTCAGGCCATCTGTCTTTGAGCTGAAGCTGAAGCGCAGCTGGTTCATGCAGCAAGACAATGATCCAAAACACACAAGTCAGTCTATGTCAGAATGGCTGAAAAGCAACACATGTAAAAGTTTTGGAATGGCCTAGTCATCCAGACCTAAACCAGATTGAGGTGTTGCAGCAGGACCTGAAACGAGCAGTTCATGCTCGAAAACCCACAAATGCTCAAGGTGGCAGTACCAGTTATTGGGTGTAAGGGGGCAAATTATTTTTTCCCACAGGGCATTGGGTGTTGCATAATGTTTATTAAATAAGTATCATATTTTTGTGTTATTTGTACATTCAGGTTCCCTTTATCTAATAATAGGTTTTGGTTGAAGAACTGATAACATTCGGTATCAGAAATATCAGAAAATAGAGAAAAACAGAAAGGGGACAAACTTTTTCACGGCACTGTAGTAAGATTTTTTACTTTTTACAATTTTTAGCATTGTTTACATGTAGGCTTATACATGAACAATAATTGGTGTTTGCTTGAAAATAATTTGGCTAAGTTTGAAGGAAATTAGCAGAAATCCACAAAGAAAGGAAGAACCACTGTACAAAAGGTCCCATAGTCTTGCATCCCTGCTGTGTCAGTGTCAGCAGTAACCCACTTCCTGAAACGACTTGAGCTGTGTTCGAATACCCATGCTAAAATACTGTATACTACATACTATTAGTTCATTTAGGTATACTGTAAACAAATGGTATCTTTTCAGTTTAGCGTACTAGTGCTTCGCCGGACTAATGGAAATTGATGCTGTTGCTATGCAACCTCTTGCTAGCTTGTTAGCATAACAAATGACTAGCTAGACATTTGAACGATTTCGGGTGTGTTCGTAAATTCAGTCTGGAGTGCCAGAGTGTGCTCCAGAGCATTGTCAGATTGTCTGTTCGTAAATTCAGAGCGTTTTGCTCTAGGAGCGTGTCACTGGATGCTCTGGCCGAGGAGTAGGGTTGATCCGAGCGTTCTGACCTCACAACGGCAGTCAAGCACCCAAGCTAACTGGTTAACATTAGCTATCTTGCTAGCTGAACTCAACAAAAAAGAAACGTCCCTTTTTCAGGAACCTGTCTTTCAAAGATAATTAGTAAAAATCCAAATAACTTCACAGATCTTCATTGTAAAGGGTTTAAACACTATTTCCCATGCACTATTTCCCATGCAATGAACCATAAACAATTAATGAACATGCACCTGTGGAACGGTCATTAAGACACTAACAGCTTACAGACGGTAGGCAATTAAGGTCACAGTTAAGAAAACTTAGGACACTAAAGAGGCCTTTCTACTGACTCTGAAAAACACCAAAAGAAAGATGCCCAGGGTCCCTGCTCATCTGCGTGAACGTGCCTTAGGCATGGTGCAAGGAGGCATGCAGATGTGGCCAGGGCAATAAATTGCAATGTCCGTACTGTGAGACGCCTAAGACAGCGCTAGAGGGAGACAGGACGGACAGCTGATTGTCCTCGTAGTGGCAGACCATGTGTAACAACACCTGCACAGGATCGGTACATCCGAACATCACACCTGCGGGACAGGTACAGGATGGCAACAACAACTGCCCGAGTTACACCAGGAACGCACAATCCCTCCATCAGTGCTCAGACTGTCCGTAATAGGCTGAGGGCTTGTAGGGCTGTTGTAAGGCAGGTCCTCACCAGACATCACCGGCAACAACGTTGCCTATGGGCACAAACCCACCGTCGCTGGACCAGACATGACTGGCAAAAAGTGCTCTTCACTGATGAGTCGCGGTTTTGTCTCACCAGGGATGATGGTCGGATTTGTGTTTATCGTCGAAGGAATGAGCGTTACACCGAGACCTGTACTCTGGAGCGGGATCGATTTGGAGGTGGAGGGTCTGTCATGGTCTGGAGTGGTGTGTCACAGCATCATTGGACTGAGCTTGTTGTCATTGCAGGCAATCTCAACACTGTGTGTTACAGGGAAGACATCCTCCTCCCTCATGTGGTACCCTTCCTGCAGGCTCATCCTGACATGACCCTCCAGCATGACAATGCCACCAGCCATACTGCTTGTTCTGTGCGTGATTTCCTGCAAGACAGGAATGTCAGTGTTCTGCCATGGCCAGCGAAGAGCCCGGATCTCAAACCCATTGAGCACTTCTGGAACCTGTTGGATCGGAGGGTGAGGGCTAGGGCCATTCCCCCCAGAAATGTCCGGGAACTTGCAGGTGCCTTGGTGGAAGAGTGAGGTAACATCTCACAGCAAGAACGGGCAAATCTGGCACAGCCACCCCCCCCCCCCCCCCCTTTGTTCAGGGACACATTATTAAATTTCTGTTCGTCACTTGTTCAGTTTACGTCTCAGTTGTTGAATCTTGTTATGTTCATACAAATATTTACACATGTTAAGTTTGCTGAAAATAAACGCAGTTGACAGTGAGAGGACGTTTCTTTTTTTGCTGAGTTTATTTCCAGACACAAATAGTTAACGTTAGCCAGTTAGCTATCTTGCTAGCCATTTCCAGAAACAAATTAGAGAACACCTCACTCTGACCATTTTACTCACCCTAGCAGAGACGGTTACGCTGTTTGGATGTTATCCAGAGTGTTGGTGACTGTAACTATGTTGCTGGCAACAATTTAATGACCATTTTTTTGCCGACATTTACTGACACTGGCCATATATTCAACGGCTGTTGAGCGTTCAAAACTGCACTCTGGCACACTCAAGACGAGTGCTCTGAAATCGGAGTAGATAGCCAGAATTAACAATGTCCATTGAGAAAACAAACCGACTATAGCACTTAGCTAAGAATGATTTTAATAATCAAGTCAATAAATGTTGGGTAGTTAGTTCGATTATAGTTAATATACTGCCTGTCAAGTTTGATATATTAGTAGCCAACTAACGTTAGGACGGTAACTAGCTAACATACCGGTAAATACTGCTGTCATGCTATGTGGTTCGTAAAAGATAGCTAACAAATTGTCAGCCAACATAACATGTAACGTAATTTATTTGAAAAGTCATTACTTTATTACATTGCTCAACATTTGTCATAATTAATTAAAGCAATGAATTTGTATCCGCTCTCGTTGGACATCGGCAGCATATTTTCCGCCATTTTCTTAAAATCTGATAACGTTGTGAATCCACGCCCATTTTCTGAAGAATTGTATTATGGGCCCTAAAAGCGCGGAAATAGTGCCCACTGCTTGTATACTTCATATTTTGGCGAATTCAGTATGACATCGGGGACTTTTGGCATACTAACTATATCCGTGCTATGACCAATAAGCATACTACATACTCAATTTACGACACAAATAGTACAGTTAGTATGAGTATTCAAACACAGCTTTGGTTTGTTTGGAGACTAGCCTAATGTCTAGATTGAAATAAACAACCATGTATCACTCAAACTCAAAAAGAAATCAATGGCATGCAAATCCATTTCTACATTTGTTACGTAGTCTGCTACACACATCTGAACTTCAAACTTCAAAAGCCTTCCTCAGATTTCCCCTGAAACCTGGCATCATTGTATTGAATTATAGGCCCACAAATGTGCTTACACACTGCTACGTTGAGTCAATTCCGTTATAACATAAGCAATCCACGATACAATGAAGGGCTCAGGTAATCCTCTTTTCCAGTGAAAGTGAATTAGGCAAGTGCTTTGTCTGCTGCTGGTGCCCATGGGCATACTGAAAGGCCTTGGCAACCACTCCAGAGTCTGTGCAGTCAACTCTTGCCTGACATCTATTCCAAAAAAAGCAACAGAGGAAGAAGGAATCATTTCACAGCACTACAGCTAATTTTGATTCAAAAGAGAACAGAAGGTAGCACACCAACCGAAGGACACGGCGGCTCCAATATCTCGGCCTCCACATCACTTAGAATGGAGCAATGTGTTGGACATGCATTTTAAGTGCTGGGCTAGTGTGAATATTGCAACAACGCAACACATTGAAGTTCACTGGCCTTTTTGATGCCATTTAAGAGGCACTCTCGGCTCGTCTTGTATTTATTCGGACACTAGGTATTTTCACTATGAGAAGCCTACATCGTACGGACCAACAGGAAACACCTGTAGTGAAGTTTACATTTCAGACACAATGAAAATGTGAAAACCATTTTAAAACAACAGATGCTTGAAAATGCACCAAGGAAAATGATGCAGATGATCAGTTGAATATATCTAATAGGAAGCAAAGTAGGCAATAACATTGTAGATACTCCCTCGCTCCAACAAAGCCATACTATTCCTGGGCAATTCCATTGTAACAGAATTTCACTCACTCAGATTTTTCATTTTAAAATGCATACCGAACAAAAACCATTGCTTTCAAAGTTTAACAAACCATAGAATTCTATGCACAAGGACTACTTTTAACAAGTTCTTGAGAAAATTTTACAAAAACACATTTACAGCAAGAACTGTGCAGATACAAAGTTTGGTAACAGAATAAAACTGAGGGAGATTTTACCGTAATTCTGTTACCAAACTTTTCATCTTTAAATGTTTTATTTACTGTGTAAATCTTTTAAAGTAGTCATTGTGCATAGAGTTTAATGGTTTTTAAACTTCGAAAATCAATGGTTTTTGTTTGGCATACGTTTTAAAGTGAAAAATCGTAATCTCAGGCGCAATTCCTTTTTATTGTGGAATTGCCCTCCTCCAACACTACTCTGGCCTGAAGTTTCTATTCAGATGTTATGGGATAAGACTTCAGACTGATGGCGATGGGGAGGTGGCGTTAGGAGCGGGTGAGGCGTGATGCGGTAAGAGAGGGGGAATGAAGGGCAGACTGAGGGGGAAGAGGAGAGATCACACCAAGAACTCATGACCACCTACTACCACCCACCCTCAGGGACCTACCCAGCACACAGAGGGCTAGTGTCAGTATGAACATGGGACACATGGAGTTTGAATGGAGAATAAATACACATCATGTACAAAAGGGTCATTCAGTCAGTATTGAGGTTCAACAAAAGTTTGGCGTACCTCATTGCAGGATGGTATTGGGCCAGTTCCCTTGGAAAGCTTTGTAATAGAGAATACATGTGCGATAGCATTACCACTGAATGTGAATGTGCCGTAGCCTGCGCTCCAGTGATGCACGCCACATAGATCAGGTGGTTCTTACACTGCTTTTAGACTTGTTGCATTGACAGTGCCCCTGTTATGTTATGTGGAAAGGGTATGTCGATTTTCAACCACAGAATGAGGAAGGAAGACACTACACCATGACAACACCACCAGACTTTTTACCCGGAAATGGTTACCCGGCCACACGATATCGACACCCAAAAGACCTTTCTTACATGTTTATTACACTACATAGTTATACATCAATTTATTCAACTTGAAATGTTGTACGGAATCGGGAGTACGTGTGTTTCACACACCTTCAATAACATTTGAAAACTAAAAAGATAAATTAGCCTACGTTGCACATAAGCAATAATATATCCATGTAGCCTGGTCCCAGATCTGTTCGTGCTATCACGCCTACCCCTCGTCACTCATTGTCATGTTTGGCGTGACAATGAGTGAGAAGGAGTTGGCAAGAGAGCAGAAACAGACTAGCACTCAGGCTAATCGCCATGACCTTAACCTGACGGGATCTTGCTCTGATGAAATGGAAAGACTTTCCCACAAAGCATACATTTCTGTGACACGTTATGCATCCTTATTCTGTACCTGTGGTAGGCCTCACGCCGATACTTCTTCATGGCCAAGCCGTCCATGTTGGCTGGGAGGTCTGCAAAGTTCTGTAAGCGGTCGCTCCATGACGTCATCTTGAACCGTTTGAATTATTTCTGTGAATCAAAGTGAATAGGCTTTAGGGACCGGTATGTTGTCACTGGAACTACGGCAGCAGTAAAATGGGGTTGCCCTTTTGTCTAGGTTGAAGGGACCTCAATTAAGCTCCTCCCATGCTCAGATGAGAAGTATTCCAAGAGTTTGAGGCTGAACTGAATCATTTAAGAAATTATACTTATTATTGACTGTGACTGAGGATTTTTTTATTTTATTTTTTTAAACATGGTCTTCAGGGAAATCATGGCCTTCCGAAAATCACGAGGCAGGCTTGTTTGTACTCTGAGCCTTGGAGTAGACTAGTTTCTAACAATAATAAGGCTCTACTACAGTGGAATCGCAGTTAATCCCTCTGTGCAAGTCTAAACACAGACATCCTCAAATAAGGGCAGCTGAACATAACAATGCAAGAACATGCAGCAAGCTCCTTCAACAAGGTTCATCAACAAAGTGTACAAACGTACGAGAACAGCTATGGAACTAACTACTGGTGTACGACAGTAGCCTAGTTGGAAAGATAATGGAATCTGGGTCATCCAATGTTAAAATCAAATGATCGGCTGATAACACGAGAAGCATAGCATGCAGCTACACCTGGTGCGCACTGAAAGTGAATCTCAAAGCGCATACGTCTCAGATGGTATGTGCACAGCTGCACTAATGCCTTGGACCAGAGCTTTAATCTGTCACTAGCTCTGGACCAGGGCCTGGTTTCCCGATAGCAATGGAATTTAGGCTTATGAGTTTTAACCATGCATCTTTCCTACCACGGCCGAAGATATAACATGTTTCCCAAAACACCACGCAGAGAGAACGTTTGCTAATGCTTCGAATACACTGACTGTGTCATTGCACACAATAGTAGGCAGCATCATCTGCATATGTATCCGGGTGGCAGGTAGCCTAGTAATTGCTAGATCTGAAAGGTTGCTAGATCGAATCCCCGAGTCAACAAGGTAAAAATCTGTTGTTCTGCCCCTGAACAAGGCAGTTAACCCACTGTTCCCCGGTAGGCCGTCACTGTAAATAAAAATGTGTTCTTAACTGACTTGCCTAGTTAAATATAAACAAAAATGTGATGCATGCAACAAATCTTCAACATTCACCTTCTGCTACCATTTCTGTCAAACCCTCAACACATAAGTTCGATAAATCCAACATATGCACCACACTGCAACTGCCTCTGCAACGCAAACACAGTGTTTCATTGGAAATGAATGTCATTCTGGTGTACCAAAATGCAATGACACTATCGGTGTGATCGATGTGTAAGTGTGCCTTTAAGGCATGTGTAACAATGGTTTTGGGAAACAGCTCGGAGATGTAACGATGCTCATACAAAGGTTCTAATGATGAATGTACGTAAAAGCGGAGCCCAGGACCGAACACACCGACAGCGTCATTGCATTTTGGTACACCAGAATTACATTAATTTCCAATGAAACGCTGTGTTTGCCTTGCAGCATAGCGTTGCAGAAGGCGGGTTGCAGTGCGTTGGTATGCGTAGACGGCTTGACAGAAATGGTAGCAGAAGGTGAACGTTGAACTTCTGATGCATACATATCCAGATGATGCTGCGTACAATTTACTATTTTGCACAAAAGGCGCTAAATAGTACGCAGCGTTTCATTGGAAATTAATGTAATCCTGGTGTACCAAAATGCAAATACTGGCGGTGTGTTCGAAGCGTTAGCGCGCAACATAGGCTACCACTTTAGCCACAATCGTAGTGGTCGAAGATGGCAGAGTTCGCTAAGTTATTCTTTTTGGATACAATTTTAATGACATACTTGTAAATGTTCTGTAATAAATTACTACAACAAATGTAGCTGTCATCTTGCTTAATTGGCTACACTAGCTAGCTAGGTACCTACTTCCCGCTCTGTAACGTTAACAGAACTGCGGGAAAGTAGTAACGTTACTCGGCAGGCGAGGGTGAAGGACACTGTCCCACACCGACTTGCCATGCATGCTCTCCCACTGAGTAGACTGCATCCCTGTCACATCCAGGTGGTTACCAATATTATTTACCAAAGTTATTTCTCATGAAGGCTGATATCCTACTTGGAATTTTAAAAAAACTTGGGAGGGAAACATTTGGCCATGTTAACTACATCCGGTAACAACGTGATACAGCTGCCGAGCGGGAAGCATCTCAATACAACACCCGTGTACTGGTCCTTCGCACCAGCTAGATGTCATGCTTCCCGAAGACTAACCTTAACCAACTGGCGACCAATATTACAGGTTATTTCTCGCTCGCCCTTTAAAATAAACAAAACTAACTCGAGCCCGGTATTTAATGTGTTTGTGTGTGAAGCCTTAGACAACTTTCCACATTGGGCGGACAATTTGTTTTTCTAATTCAAAATCGAATTTCACCACCTGTGTTGTTGGTGGCGTGGAGCTCACGCAGCATCCACTCAGGCACCATTCGACATCCGGCCCTCGGCTTGCATGTCTCACAGCGTCTGAGGTATGATCTCCAATCAGACTACTCGATAAAACAAGCAATTTTCTATAGGCCTAAATCTGCAACAGCTAGCTAGCTAAGTTGCCAGCTAATGGATAGAGGAACACAGGGAGGAGCTTTCTAGGGCTAGCTAGCTACCCATGTAGCTAGCCTGTTCTGAGTCCGACTCAGTCCCATATCTTTTTGTTCGATCATGACAACTCCTTGTCACATGAGAAGTCACTTTTTCTAGAGCTAGCTAACAGGCAACAATACCAAGTCAGCTAAAGTTTGCTAGGTAGAGATATTTTGACAGCTAGCGGAACATTACTTTATTTGCTTCGTCCAACAACGAACCATTGTTCAATAATAGCTCGTTGCGGGACGAATCAAGACTTTCTATCCCCCCATCAACTACGACAGCTGCTAGCTAAGCTAAAAGCAAGCAAATCAGCTTAGTGCAGCCGGCTCTTTTAGTCCACACTCGAGAGAATAATCAATACATATCTGCATGTCGTGTATGCTTCGTTTATATACCACGTTGTTAGGCTGCTATTTATGCTAGAATCACAGGATGAGACAAGCTACTCACCAGTCTTGTTGCATATATTGAGTGGGTAGCTAATGATTCACAGAGCATGCGCGAAGCCTGGTGCAGAATATAGAAATGCAATACATAGAATGAACAGTCCATATACAGATGTTATAATAATAGGCCTACTGGAACATTCTTATTTGTAGGCGTCATTGAAGGTCTATCTGACCTCTCCCCATTCAGATCAGAGTTCACAGATCGACTTGATGCCAATGACAGGATCTCACGGTTGCATAAGATATGAGCAATCTGTGCAAAAAATAGGGAAAGTGGGCAGACTGTGCGTAAAAGCACTGCTATTAGCCTGCAGCACAACTATTTCCCTTCCAAGGTAAACATATCACATTTTGAATCCCATTGAAAAGGTAAAATATAAGGCTACGTCTCCATCTGTCGGTGTCATGAGGTGCATGCATGGTGATATACCGGGGAATTCATATTTGTGGGGCAATTCAACAGCGTCATGACGCACGACCAGAATCAGTGATGTAAAACATATTGCTAAGCCGAACGAGTTGTCCATATAGTTTATAGAGCCAAAAGACAGATGTCTAGTTTCGCAGGCTGCAGCAGCTCACACCTGCACGATTAGTTACAAATACTCTGACATCAGCACAGCACCAAGTGGACAGTTCCATCGATGCTCGGGGAAAGGAATATAGCCTCCACCGCATAATAGGAGAAAAGATACATGCATTAAAAAAAACATATATTTTAGTCTAGGCCTATTAACGTTTTGTTGAAATAGATTCGTTTTAGAAAATCGTCTATCATGCGCTTATGTTATGGGGATAATGTAAAACTCCGTGTGTATTGGGTCAGTCTGCCAAAACCTATATAAGCACTGCAGCCAAAGCTTTCCAAAGCCTCTCTTGCCAATCGCAAAGATGAACTACGGATCTGACCACTATACCTCGTCGTCCTACCGAAAGATTTTCGGGGACGCTCCTCGTTTCTCACCCTCAACCTCTCGTATGAGCAGTCCCTCCGCCTCCTCCCGCAGTTCTGTGTCCTCCACCAGTTACAGGTCTGCGGTGTCTCTCCCCCGCAGCAGTGCGTCATCGCTGGGCTACTACAGAAGGACCGGTCAGTCTTCTTCCTTTTCGACGGTTCCAGGTGACAGCCTCGAATTGACTCAGTCCTCCGCCCTCGGTAATGAGTTGAAAGTCACCCGAACCAATGAGAAAGAACAACTGCAGGGTCTCAATGACCGCTTCGCCATGTTCATCGAGAAAGTGCGTACCCTGGAGCAGCAGAACAAAGTCTTGGAGACGGAGCTGGTGACTTTGCGCCAGAGGCAGCACGAGCCATCCCGCATCGCGGACCTATACCAGCAGGAGATGCGCGAGCTTCGCGCGCAAGTGGAGGAGATCGGCAGCGAGAAAGCCCACATTCTCATCGATAGGGACAACTTAGAAGAAGACCTGCACAAGCTTAGGGCCAAATATGAGGAGGAGATAAGGGCGCGCGAGGAGGCTGAGCAGACCCTGCGGTCGTTCAAAAAGGACGTGGATGACGCCACCATGGCGCGGCTGGATCTAGAGCGCAAAGTGGAGGGCCTCCTGGATGAGATATCCTTCCTGAGGAAGGTCCACGACGAGGAGGTGGCCGAACTGAGCGGTATGGTCCAGGCAGCTCATGTGTCAGTCGAGGTAGAGCTGGCCAAACCCGACCTCACCTCGGCTCTGAAAGAGATCCGCAATCAGTACGAGACTCTGGCTTCTAAGAACCTGCACTCCGCGGAAGAGTGGTATAAATCCAAGTTTGCCAATCTCAACGAGCAGGCCACCAGGAGCAATGAGGCAATGCGGGCCAGCAGGGAGGAGATCAACGAATTCAGGAGACAACTGCAGTCCAAGACAATTGAGTTGGAGACCCTACGTGGCATGAACGAGTCTTTGGAACGGCAGATTCGAGAGACAGAAGATGGACACAATCTTGAAATCGCAAGTTTGCAGGTAAAATACGTTTGTTTGCACTTGACAGCTCTTTTTCTCACACATACACGCACCCCTCCTTGCACATGTGCGCCTGTGTTGGGGAAGTGAGAACATCATGTGTGATGGAAAAGTAAGATTACGCAAATTATTTGTAAATAAACACATTTCAATACATGATTTATAATGCAATGGGTAGCCGTCTTTGCATCTTAAAACATTGTTATTATTCTGAGACTGTTGTGTGTTCTGGGATGACATCTGGAAGTCAACCTTCCCTGTCCATGGTTCTGAAATGCTCTAAACTTGCAACCGCACGAAGTGGCAGGATCGCCCACGAGCTCTCAAAATAAAGAGGATTTCTAGCAGATATCAGCAACGTTAACCTTCTGCTTGAATCATCACAGCTGTATGTCTTGTCGTGTCCTGTCCAGCTGAGAAAGTCTTATAAGACTGACCATGAGAGCCCGCGGGGGCTCGTGTGACGTGATGTCATGTGTTCATCATATATACTGAACAAAAATATAAACTCAACATGCAACAATTTCAAAGATTTTACTGAGTTACAGTTCATATAAGTAAATCAGTCAATTTAAATAAATGTATTAGGCCCTAATCTATGGATTTCATGACTGGGCAGGGGTGCAGGTTTGTATTTCAGCTCATGAAACATTGGACCAACACTTTACATTTATATTTTTGTTCAGTGTATCACTATCACGCTGCTTGACATGACAGGAAACATAACGGCACGTCGGCGTCAGAGTAGTCTACGAACCTAGCTTCAACCCCGTAGAGTAGACTCACCAAATGCAGTGCATTATCCTGAACGAACCCCGTGTATTTATACTACCCTAAATCGGATTAGTGGTCATCCGTTTTTGACCTCTTGCGCAAGCGTTCAAATCCTCTTCCTTGCCACCAACAAGTGAACACAGGCTACTGTGTCCTTATAGATAATTCAATGCATATGGTTACCTGGAAATTCAGATTAAACCAAGAGTAGGACTCAAGGAAAGGATATAGATTAAGTATTCCCATCTGGACAAAGTTTTTTTCCTTGGTCCATGTAATGACATTCAGTACTGAGAGGCCTTCTGCAAAGGAGATGTTAAGGTCTAATTTGTTTCTACCTTTCACCTAAACAGGATACCATTGGGCACCTGGACAATGATTTGCGGAACATCAAGAATGACATGGCTCAGCATCTTCGAGAGTACCAGGATCTGCTCAATGTCAAAATGGCTCTGGACATTGAAATAGCTGCCTACAGGTAATTTACGTCTACCAGGACCTGTGACCAGGGCCTGTTAGCAAAGTCTTAGTGACTCCCATTATGGGAATATGCCCTTGCCCTCCATACTATTTCAAAAATAATGTTACAATATGTTAGTCACTAATCACTCTCAGCTATAAATGTATTGACAAAATACTTTTTGACCTGTGTTTGACCCTCAGAAAACTGCTGGAGGGAGAGGAAACTCACTTTAGCACAGGAATATTATTCGGCGCCTCAAACCATGGCACCAGTCACTTTGGATACCAGCCACGTGCCTCAAGCTATGCACGGAGTACCAATAAGGAGAAAGAGGCTGCTCAGAAAGATGGCTTCAAGGAGATCACTGAGGAAAAAGTGGAGAAGAGCGATGAAGCAGATATCAACTCAAACAACTAGAGACAACATCAATTCAGAGCTTGCGAGCCAGTTATCTACAGGCACAGAGCAAATGTACTGTTTATCTTAATGCATCACAGTAATAATTTATGTGCCGCTGAGCACGGCTACACTCTCCAGTTTCAATTAAAATAGTGGAATTCGAGATCATCTTTGTTAGTAATATGATATATGGAAGGTAGGTAGGTAGTTGAAAGGAGTGATCATTTTGTAATGTAAACAAATAGAATATTTTAACGAAATGTATATATTTTTGTAGCCTGGTTGCCAGATCTGTTTGTGTTTTAGCCAACTCTTCTGTTGTTCGTTGTCATGCCATGGAAATACAGTTCATGGCTAATATTTTTGTGAGTTGGGGCTCTGTTGATGAAGCCATTAAAAGTGTACTGTAACCATTTTGTCCCTATTTATTGAACATTGTCAATAAATGACTGGGAAGTCTTTTCACTGCTCTCTCAGATCCCCCACCGAGTCGAGTAGAGCAGGAAGGATGAAAATATGTTGGATATAGATCCAGGCCACACACTGAGCTGAGAGAGGATATTAACTCTACACAGCTAATTGGCTTGGCAGTTGGATCAACTTGAAAATCATCCTTTCAATGCCGACAACCTGCTAAAGACAAACACATCGTTATTCTCATTTTAGTTACTGCAGAGTGAAGACTTCCCATAACCTCCCTGTCCCTCTCTGAAAGGCTCTGGCTACTGCATGAGCTCAGGGTTAGTCCTAGCTCAGTGACTAAGAGTATGACACTGCACTGAACAGATCAAGCCTCACCCCTAGTCACGTTCCTTCTTCAGAGCCACATTACAGGTCAAAACATAAACATCTTCAGCATATCCACGTGACAAGAAATCAGAATCACATAATTACCATATACACACCGGCTAATGCGAAATGTAGCCCAATAAAACACAATGGGTATATAATATTGCATAGTATTTTATTAGTGTTAATATTGAGAAACTGCATGTATCAAATCCCAACTTGTTGTACTGGTTGTATCAAAAAGGCCTGTTTGAATTATCTTCAAGTAACAGCTGTGTGTCTCTAAACTCTGGTCAGGAAAAACTCGAATGGTTAATCAATATTCAAAACAATGACATGAAGTGACACTAAGAGTGTACAGACAATCTGTACAAATGTTCAAAGCTCTAAAATGATGTATGATGTAAAATAAGGAAACAGTACAGATTACAGATACAGTGTACATGAAACTCATAACTAGTGTTTCAAAATGAGATTTTGGTAGTAGTAGCATGACGGGTCCTTTTTCTCTTTGAGCCCTCTGAAAATCACTTCAGTCTCTCAGACTGAAAACTATAACCTAACATAACCAAAACAATTTACAGAAGAAGGCATCTGGAAAATAGTCAGGCAAGTAGGCAGAGGAGAAGACTTGATTCTGTAAGGCATTAGTAACAACAATGAAGACCGTGGTTCCCTGAAGGTCAGCATTAATATCAGGATCACATCCATCCCACTTTCCCATCACATGTGAGCAGGCAGCACCAGTCCAAAGTGGAGAACCAAAATACCATCCTGGGAATAAAAACACAAGAAAATAAGCACACAAACTCATAAATGGAGGCTAACGATATCAGGGCTATTTCCAGAGAGAGCGACTCGGAGTACATAGGGTCTTGAGTGGACCCACCTGTAGAGCATTGTCTCCCATGGAGCCCTGAACCTCTCGCAGCGACTGGTAACGATCCAGGAGGTGGTCTCCGCACACAACATCCACCTGCACCACAACATCATATCATTTCGACAGACTGCATGACATCATATGAGAGTGATACACTGAGCGATAACATACAGTTGAAGTCTGAAGTTTACATACACTTTAGCCAAATACATTTAAACTCAGTTTTTCACAATTCCTGACATTTAATCCTAGTAAAAATTCCCTGTCTTAGATCAGATCTCCACTTTATTTTAAGAATGTGAAATGTCAGAATAATAGTAGAGAGAATGATTTATTTCAGCTTTTATTTCTTTCATCACATTCCCAGTGGGTCAGAAGTTTACATACGCTCAATTAGTATTTGGTAGCATTGCCTTTAAATTGTTTAACTTGGGTCAAACATTTCAGGTAGCCTTCCACAAGCTTCCCACAATAAGCTGGGTGAATTTTGGCCCATTCCTTCTGACAGAGCTGGTGTAACTGAGTCAGGCTTGTAGGCCTCCTTGCTCGCACACACTTTTTCAGTTCTGCCCACAAATGTTCTATAGGATTGAGGTCAGGGCTTTGTGATGGCCACTCCAATACCTTGACTTTGTTGTCCTTAAGCCAGTTTGCCACAACTTTGGAAGTATGCTTGGGGTCATTGTCAATTTGGAAGACCCATTTGCGACCAAGCTTTAACTTCCTGACTGATGTCTTGAGATGTTGCTTCAAAATATCCACATAATTTTCCTTCCTCATGTAGCCATCTATTTTGTGATGTGCACCAGTCCCTCCTGCAGCAAAGCACCCTCACAACATGATGCTGCCACCCCCGTGCTTCATGGTTGGGATGGTGTTCTTCGACTTGCAAGCATCCCCCTTTATCCTCCAAACATAACGATGGTCATTATGGCCAAACAGTTCTATTTTTGTTTCATCAGACCAGAGGACGTTTCTCCAAAAAGGACGATCTTTGTCCCCATGTGCAATTGCAAACCATAGTCTGGCTTTTTATGGCGGTTTTGGAGCAGTGGCTTCTTCCTTTCAGGTTATGTCGATATAGGACTTGTTCTACTGTGGATATAGATACTTTTGTACCTGATTCCTCCAGCATCTTCACAAGGTCCTTTGCTGTTGTTCTGGGATTGATTTGCACTTTTCGCACCAAAGTACGTTCATCACTAGGAGACAGAATACGTCTCCTTCCTGAGCGGTATGACGGCTGCATGGTCCCATAGTGTTTATACTTGCGTAGTATTGTTTGTACAGATGAACGTGGTACATTCAGGCGTTTGGAAATTGCTCCCAAGGATGAACCAGACTTGTGGAGGTCTCCATTTTTTTTCTGAGGCCTTGGCTGATTTCTTTAGATTTTCCCATGATGTCAAGCAAAGAGGCACAGAGTTTGAAGGCCGGCCTTGAAATACATCCACAGGTACACCTCCAATTGACTCAATGGATGTCAGTTAGCCTATCAGAAGCTTCTAAAGCCATGACATAATTTTCTGGAATTTTCCAGGAATTTTCCAGGCTGTTTAAAGGCACAGTCAACTTAGTGTATGTACACTTCTGACACACTGGAATTGTGATACAGTGAATTATAAGTGAAATAATCTGTCTGTAAACAATTGTTGGAAAAATGACTTGTGTCATGCACAAAGTAGATGTCCTAACCGACTTGCCAAAACTATAGTTTGTTAACAAGACATTTGTGGAGTAGTTGAAAAACGAGTTTTAATGACTCCAACCTAAGTGTATGTAAACTTCCCACTTCAGCTGTAGATGGGAGTCGTCAGCAGGTAGCCTAGCAGTTAAGAGCGTTGGGCCAGTAACCGAAATGTTACTGGTTCGAATCCCTGAGCAGACTATGTGAACAATCCTCCAATGTGCCCCTGAGCAAGGCAAGTAACCCTAATTGCTCCTGTAAGTCACTCTAGAAAACTGCATCTGCTACATGACTCCAATGTAATGGGGGGGCATATCTGAGGGGAAACTGGTAGCTGCAGTTTGGGATGTGCAAATGAAAACTGAAAAAAGGCTACTGATCAATTTCAATAAGACACAGAAATAGTATTCCTGAATAATCACATTTAGAGGTCAGTTTAGAACTGACCTCAATAAAAATGAACAGAACTCTGGACAACGTCAATGCTTTTGTGACAGTGCTTACAATCTGTTCTCCTGCTACTCAGACCACTGCTGAGCTCTGGCTTAGCTACCCTTCCTCTGTCCTCTGCAACTCTTCCTCCCCACGTTTCCCCAGACGAGGCCGGTGAGTGCCAAGAAATCACCCTAAGCCTATAATCCCTGTCCAAGTGTGTTACTGCTAAACACGCTATGTACAGGTAGCTCTGCTCCCTGATTGTGTTGTTACACTCTGCACTTTCATATTAGACAAAAGAACACTCTTCTCGCTCTGTCCTTGGGTGAGCTTAAGGTGCATCGACCTCTCACTTAGCTGCTTAGCCCGGATGCCCTAGAGTGCCCTGGAATTGCAACAATGCAGGCCACTAAGGTATATTTCAGGGGATGCGATTGAGATGGGTTCCTCGCACACCGGTATACACACAATGACATTTAAACATGCCTCTTTCTTGAAGCAGAGAGCACTCTCACATAACGAGCAGATATACCGCGTGTACAAATGTATGCCTCTCTCTTTCTGGCATCTTGCCAGGTTTCCCTTTCAGAAATAGTTCATAACCTCATCAGACATCCTGGTAAAGTCAATGTGAAACTCCTCCCACTGACCTGGCAGGTGGGACTCAGCTCCATCTTCCTCCTGATGAAAAGTTCCACATGGCGGACAGTGGCCTCTCCCGACACTCGCACGTACCGCCTCTCCAAAGGCTGGCCAGGTACACCAGTGTTACAGATTTCAATCCCTTATTCATTTGAGCATTATAACAATATAACTAAAACAACTCCATTTCACAACATTAGTTTATGTATAACCATTACTATATAGTGTATAGCAGCATTATCGCTGTTACTGTCATTTATTTTAACAGTCTTATACAACTGTCATTAAAACTCAAGAAAAGAGCTTGTCAGCAGTAATTACCTTATAGTTGTTTATGCCTTCTTCCGCTCTGGATCAAAACAAAAACACAACATTACATAGAATTTTCTTAATCCCTGCTGTAAAGTTAACCATCAATCTCATAACTTGAAATGTTCGCCCTAGTGCCTATTCACACAATGGAAGAAATGTAGCACCCCAGCACCATCTACTGGGGAGAAAAGAATGAACAGAGACAAACATAAACAATAACATTTCAAAATCTCTTACTAAATATGCCCCATCCCTCAAATAGAAGATACTAATGCTAGGGAGAGACTCACCCCACAAACTCCAGCTGCAGAGACACATCCAGTTCAGGAGGGATGGTGAAGACAGACTGGGGCAGCAACTCCCTCCTCTGCTTCTGGTTCTTCAGCACAGGGACAGCGGGGGACGCCACCACTGAGGTCACAGAGAAAGACGAGCGTTACAGTAGCATTAGGGGAATGTTCCACACACAGCAATGAGACAGACAAGAGACTGACACATGGCTAACACCAGAGGTAGAGGCTGTCTTCAGTCTTCAAATACGCAAACCCTTCATATAAACAAAGCTCCATCACATATCTGCCAAAAACAATTAACATCAACAACAAATAAATAAGTATTTTATACCTGGTTTAGGCACCTCCAGCCCTCTCTGTTTGTAAAAATCTATCATCCTTGCTCTCTCCACTGCAAAGAAAATAAAGAGTAAGAACAATATTCATTTAAACTGCCAAACAAAAGATTGACATGGGAAAATGTGAGAAATGGAAGGCTTGTGGATACTTACTTTCTTCTAGATGTGGCAGCATCTTGTAAACAATATCTTGCAACTGTCTGTCAGGTCTGTGGAGGTAGAAATACCCACCATACAGTAAGTATTTACATACCTGTGTATAACTGGGTATTAGCCTATAGATCACTATATTCATTGATAATGGGCCAATGGGAGAGTTATAGTTATCTGCTGCAAAGCGGACTTCTGCACACGTCGTTTCAGTGAAAATGTCACTTTATCGTGGCAACGTTTTCATTTAAAATGAGTTTGCACTAGGGCTGCACCCATTTAGTCGACTGGTCGATTGTTTGGTCGATAGGCTGTTGGTCGGCCAAATTTTTTTTAGTTGAGCAGTGGCAAATGTATATAAACAAATTATGGCACACGAAACACCTGTCTGATTCACACCTGTCAGAGGGGACTGATCCATTGCGGAGGCCGCAGGCATGGCACACCAGTATCACCAGTAGTACATTTACCATTAATTCCCATCATTTCTAATCTACAATGTTTATTTGGTTACGGTAATTTCTGTTAATGCATTCAATATATTATTATTATTATTATTATTACAGTCCTGCCGTTGTCATTGTAGGAGTGGACACGCACCTGATTACGCATATAAAAGTAGACTAGTTTACTTGTTCTGCGCGCAATGTAGACCTATAAGTGTGCCCATTTGGGGATCTGATACTATTTCTGATTGCCTTAACTCACCATGACTGCAGAGCTCCTCAAAGCAACTTTTTTTTCTCGCCTCAAACAGCAGGTAAACAAAGTCTGTTTTTACATCCATTGAGAATGACAATAGTTCCTCAACGTAGCCTATTTAAAAAAAAAAAATCTTTCCAGCTCTATCCCTTTCGAGTACCACTCAGCATACCAAAATGTTATGCTTTGATCCGGTGGAAACATAATAAAATAGGCCTACCTGATTAATTCTTATCCCTTGTGCAAAATAGCCTACACCTGTGTCTGTCTGTCTGGAGCTCACTGGCCTGGGAAACCGAGGGCCCAGAATATTTTATACAATGTTGCAAGGAGCTTCAGGCCTGACCATGTTAATACAATGTTTCAAGTTCCTTGCAGACAGGCCATGTGCAGCCAATGGGATTTATAGGATACTTATTTTTAAAATCAGGATATTTTCTACCTGCGGCCTGCAAAGTTTTGCTGGCTTATGTAGGTTATTTTTACATATGGGCAATATAAATTACTTTTAGATTTGTATCATTTTCATTAAGATAGAATTTGATTAACCACATTACATTTTGAGATATGAACACTATTATAAACTAAATTAAACTGTTCCACAAAAATGTGCATGTGAAAATCATAACCGGCACGCAGATCAGTAGAAATGACACTTCAAATGGAAAAGGTTGCCGACCGCTGGTGTAGCCTATTACCGGCAACTTTAGGAGCATAATGCAGTATCTGCGAAGGCCAGTACCAGGGGGCAACAGGATTGATCTCTGGCTCCCTCTTTAGTAATTTGTGTCTTCATTTTTAAATCACAGTGCTTAAAGCATCAGGCAAGCTCAGTGGCCTAGATATAGTTGATTTTATTCAAACATATATGTAAAAATACATGTTTTAAAATTTCCACCAATCGATTGGTCGTAAGAACAGACGACTCTTGGCTAGTTTGCATATTAGTCATCTGAACATTTGTGTCCCTTTGGACTGCGCAGAAGGCAGAGTTGTGCACAGAGGTTCAGGAGACAAGCGTGTGTGCTTGGAATGAATAAAAGTGGCATCTACTGATAGACACATCAGTACCTGTGCGTCACACCAGGACATTGTGTACCAGGTAACTCCCCAGCAGGGAGGGTAACCATAGAAACATCACCTTAAAAAGAACACTAATGAAGACAAGCAGAAAAACAACCTTTGATCGCTCTTTTTGAACAACTCTCATAAATAACATGAACCAATGTCTTCAAATTCAAAACCTCTGATTCAATTGAACAAGACAAGAGCATGTGTGCTCTTAGACATCAGAGGCAGGCATGTTTACCTTATATTGTACAGTGGTTGTGTCTGGTGGACCACAATGCTGCAATTGGGACACCTGTTGCTGTAGAAGAAGTGCTTCACGATGCAGCTTTTACAAACTGGGAAAGGGAAAACGCATAAGAAAGCAGTTATGACTAATGTGATGAGACTGAAGTGATTGCATTCATATTTCAGGAATTTTCATCTCAATCATTGTATCTCACAAGTGTGCAGACACTCTGTTATGGTGGTGGCATCGATGAGGAATCCGCAGCAGAGAGCACAGCGGATATATGGGTAGAATTGATTAAGAGGAAGTTCAGGCTGTGAAAAGATGCAAAAACATGCAGAATGTCATTCCACATTTACAGAGTACAAACCTTTGTAACTACCAGGTAACTAACGTTACCATATTCATAACAGTATATTATGACTCGCCACTCTAGCAATATAAGAAACACTGACGTTAGATATTGCCCAAGTCTCCAGTACTGTACCTCATCCTCGGAGTCAACATTATTGGATGTCCCATCGTGGTCTTCCGAGCCATCGTTGTCAACACTGTTCTGGCGGCTACCATCGGTTGGTGTCGCCTCTTCTGAATTCTGACCGACACTCAAGCAACCTGGTCTTTCGAGTTCCTTGGTCCGGTCCTCCATGTTACTGCAATTTGGGTTGATTTCTACGCGAATAAATTTTTCAATTAATCAATAATTTGATATTCACCTGACCCTGGTCTGTCCGTTGAGGGGCAGTGTTGCTAACGTTAGCAAGCGTGCTGGCTACGGTTGCAAGCTCAAGGAATACACAATGATAACAGTCCTACCTTTACCTTAACGGACTACCGATTAACCACATCCGTATTTTAACCATTAACGTTAGCACAAATTAAACTAACAAAACCAAATGTAACAGTTGCTAGCTAGCTACTTTTGTTGTCCTTCGACTTTCAGCAACTTCCGGGTTGGCGCCATGGTGGTGAAACTAGCCAATGAAATCCAAGCTGAGCAGAGTCCCCTAGAAATAGAACGTATAGAATGGAGCACAGTCACTTATCGTGCATCAAATGAAGGAATATTCATTAATATGACATAAATTAATCATTAGAACAGGGGTCTCCAACCCTGTTCCTGTAGATTTTCGCACCGACCCCAGTTGTAACTAACCTGGTTCAGTTTATCAACTAGCTATTTGTATTAGGTGTGCTAGATTATGGTTGGAGGGAAAGCCTACAGGAGGTTAGTTCTCCAGGAATAGAGTTGGAGAGCCCTGGATTAGAACATACTTAATAATGTGTTTATTTTTTACATTATGGTTTATTTAAGTTTTATCAAACGTATCTCCTATAGACTTACTATTGGTAGCTATACGTGGATCTAAGTTTATGGATCGGGTGCCGTCAGGCAATGGTCTTTAAAATCTCTAACTATTAATTTGCCCATGCAAGACACAGGGAAACATGAGGAATGGTTGCATGGCAATAATATACCCTGACCAGCAGGGAGCACAGAATCCAGTCCTGCAAACAGCAAAGTCCTCATGGTTTCATATCATATGCCATCAGATAGAAGTGCTTCAGTATTTCACTTGGTTGTTGCATCTCTCATATTTTAAAACAGGGATTCAGTGACTCAATGTATACAGGAATTATTCCTTATGGTGTGTGGTACCATTTGGATTGTGATTCAACAATTAAAGCCTTCAAATCATATGCAAACTGGTTTATGTACACTTAACATACTGTGTATCAACTCCTACATCTACCTTGTCTGCTTTGAGATCACAATTATTGTGTGAGTGTTCAGGGAGTGTTGTGCTGGAGCATGTTGAGTGGGACATCTCTGAATCTGACAGAAGCAAGTCTGAGCAGCACAGGCATTCATCTCCCTTCTCATTCCTGCCTTCTCATTCCTACATTCCTGTCCACTATTCAAGTACCATATTTAATTATCATCCATCACCCCTTGGTGCTCCTGATTTGTCAATCACCGTATTCTTATCGGCAGACTCAACAGCCTTCGTTTCTCTAACGATTGCCCTGCATGGTTCACTAACTACTTCTCAGATAGAGTTCAGTGTGTCAAATCAGAGTGCCTGCTGTCCGGACCTCTGGCAGTCTCTATGGGGGTGTCACAGGGTTCAATTCTTGGGCTGACTCTTTTCTCTGTATATATCAATGATGTCGCTCTTGCTGCGGGTGATTCTTTGCTCCACCTCTACGCAGACGACACCACTCTGTATACATCTGGCCCTTCTTTGGACACTGTGTTAATAAACCTACAAACGAGCTTCAACGCCATACAACACTCCTTCCGTGTCCTCCAACTGCTCTTAAACGCAAGAAAAACAAAATGCCTGCTCTTCAACCGATCGCTGCCCGCACCCGCCCGCCCGACTAGCATCACTACTCTGGACAGTTCTGACTTAGAATATGTGGACAACTATAACTATCTAGGTATCTGGCTAGACTGTAAACTCTCCTTCCAGACTCACATTAAGCATCTCCAATCCAAAGTTAAATCTAGAATCAGCTTCCTATTTCGCAACAAAGCCTCCTTCACTCATGCTGCTAAACATACCCTTTTAAAACTGAATATCCTACCGATCCTTGACTTCGGCGATGTCATTTACAAAATAGCCTCCAACACTCTACTCAGCAAATTGGATACAGTCTATCACAAGCCCCAGATACTACCCACCGCTGCGACCTGTATGCTCTCGTTGGCTGGTCCTCGCTACATATTCGTCGCCAAACCCACTGGCTCCAGGTCATCTATAAGTCTTTGCTAGGTAAAGCTCCACATTATCTCAGCTCACTGGTCACCATAGCAGCACCCACCCGTAGCACACGCTCCAGCAGGTATATTTCACTGGTCATCCCCAAAGCCAACACCTCCTTTGGCCACCTTTCCTTCCAGTTGTCTGCTGCCAATGACTGGAACGAATCTGTAAATAGACCATCCAACCAACTACCTACCTCATCCCCATATTTGTTTTTGTTTTTCTGCTCCTTTGCACACCAGTATTTCTACCTGCACATCCTTATCTGCACATATATCACTCCAGTGTAAATTGCTAAATTGTAATTACTTTGCCACCATTGGCCTATTTATTGTCTTACCTCCTTACTTCATTTGCACACACTGTATACCGATTTTTCTATTGTGTTATTCACTGTACTATTGTTTATCCCATGTGTAACTCTGTGTTGTTTTTGTCGCACTGCTTTGCTTTATCTTGGCCAGGTCGCAGTTGTAAATTGAGAACTTGTTCTCAACTGGCCTACCTGGTTAAAGAAAGGTGAAATAAAAATAAAAAATAAAATAATAATTGGTTGGAGTAGGTTTGGATCCAGCTGCACTGATTATGTATGATTGGATACTGGAAAGTGTCTCAAGACGCTTAGAACAGTCAAGTCAGGAAGGAAAAAAATATTCCAAAATTGAATTCACTACAAAATCATGGTTCAATCTTGGTTCAGAGTTTGTATCCACTGACCATTACATTGAATGTTTGAAGATGAAGGTGAAGACAAACTTGAAGGCAAGGACATAATATTATAAATCCAGCCCATCTTGGCTGTGGATATTTAGGATGAATCTATTTTCTGTTCACAGTAGTCAAGCAGTACTTATACTGAACAAAAATATAAATGCAACATGCAACAAATTCAAAGATTACAGTTCATATAAGCAAAATCAGTCAATTGAAATAAACTCATTAGGCCCAGTCTATGGATTTCACATTACTGGGCAGGGGCGCAGCCATGGGTGGGCATGGGAGGGCATAGGCCTACCCACTTGTGAGCCAGGTCCTCCCACTGGGGAACCAGGCCCAGCCAATCAGAATATGTTTTTCCTACAAAAGGGCTTTATTGGACACACTGCCAAATTCTCTAAAACGATGTTGGAGGCGGCTTATGGTAGAGAAATTAACATTTTCTGGCAACAGCTCTGGTGGACATTCCTGCAGTTAAAATGCCAATTTCATGCTCCCTCAAAACTTGAGACATCTGTGGCATTGTGTCGTGTTAGAAATCTGCACATTTTAGAGTAGCCTTTATTGTCCCCCGCACAAGCTGTGTCTGTGTAATGATCATGCTGTTTAATCAGCTTCTTGATATGCCACACCTGTCAGATGGATGGATTATCTTGACAAAGGATAACATGCTCACTAATAGGGAGGTAAAAAAACATTTGTGCACAGATTGTTTTTAGAAATAATACTATTTGTGAGTATGGGACATTTCTGGCATCTTTTTTTCAGCTCATGAAACACGGGACCAACCCTTTACGTTGCATTAATATTTTTGTTCAGTATAGTTCAGTGCATTCAGTGGAGCACAGCTAAGGTCATGCAGGGTTAGCTGAATATACAACATTTGCATGCTTAATGCTAAAGAATGAATGACATCAGAGTTCTCAATATCACTGAAACACTACACTTTATTGAAAGTCAGTTATAATACAAAACAATTCCTTAGAAATAACTTAAAGACTATATATTTAATTGAATTGCGATGGCATTTGCGTCCCTCAGCTTTTCAACCATGAAAAACACTTGATGATAAATAGTTACACATCATACACATGTTTTGTTTATATTGAACTGTTTATTAATGATAAAACATAATGCAAGTCCTTTCTACTGCAAAACTGTCTCTTTAATGCATTGTTTAAAGAGACTTCGCTAGTCGTGTTAGTATCTTTCCTCATACCTCTCCTCCAGAATCTATTGAGCATCTGACGTAATTACGTAAGATTTTCGTTCTGGGTTTCTGAGATTACTCATTACACAAAAGATATACAAGGACCTTGAGCATTCCCTCTAGGAAAAACTCTTATCGGAGGAGTAGTCTATATTAAAGAAAGTTGTTAGCTATTCACATCCTTTTAGAGTGTTATAATATGGTGTGTCTAAATAAAGTGTCATTAGTGTTAGGCTAATCAATTTAAATGAAGAGAAATTACATTGTGAGTGATTAATCATATAACTTTAGAAAATTAAGGGTTAATGACATTAGATTTAAGCAGCTGTGGTCTCCATTTAAGAAAGTCCTCAATTACAAAAAATGTGTCATTGGTATTACCAACATTGCATTGTCTTCCGACAGGTGGGTCACTCCTACGCGATGCCCGTCCCTCAACCGACAGCGCAGGCAGAATGGTTGCACTTTCTGACATACGATAATGGCATCATTGGTGTTACTACTCCTAGTGGTGGCACAAGGTTATCGTCAAAATTACTTAAAGTCATTAATCGGCCATATTCATTTATTTAGAATGGGAAGATGTACCCAAATACATTTAAATAAAAACAATTAAACAAAAATTAAGTAAATGTCTTCCAAAATGCCATGCCCAAAAGGCACTGCAAATCAAGAATGACCCTGATGTGTTATTTAGAGACAGGGTCACTGTACCCTATGTCATAGCTGGATACCTCAAAGGCCCATATTGGCAGCTATGGGCGTGGTATGTGGGTGTCACCTCCATCCAGGTCCTATGTTACTCATCGACCAATCAGAGTGGACACCCTGTCTTCAATTGGTAACATGGGATGGAGGGTACTGACAGTTTGTCAGTTTGTCCCCCAAAATTGTTCTATGAGTTCCACTTTAAAGTCTTATCTCACACACACCTGCAGGGCTCTAACACCTTCAAAGAGTGGAGTGGATTTAAATAGTCTGTCAGAACTAGGATAGGGATATATGGGAGAGGTCAGGATGGAATGCCCGATTCCCTTCACCTGGACCAGGGTGTGATTTTTAGGGGTCGGGCGGTCTGGAAGAGACAGGTTGGGACTGTAGTTAGTGGTGTTGAGGTGCTGTGGTGGGGTCCTTCTCTCCTCTCACACCTCCATTGGCCTCTGGGGCCCCTCTGCACCCTGTGGGGGGTCTGGCTGCAAACGGCAGATAGGTTTGTTGCACATAGGGCAGACACTGCGGATCTCCAGCCATTTTAACAGACACCTGCGTGGGGGCAGAGCAGGGAAGGTATTATATTATAGACATACAGAGAGAGAGAGAGCGAGAGAGAGAGAGAGAGAGAGAGAGAGAGACTGACAGAAAACAGAGGAAAATATTGTGAGAGGCCGCCATCGGCAGATCTGGCTCTCAAGAGAAGAAGTGTGCGCCCAATGCCCACAAAATGTGGTGGAAACTGAGCTGCACCTTCGGACAAATGTATGACGATATGAGACACACATATTTCCCTTAGATTCCTAGGATCCAAAGAGAATTTGAAAAACAAATCAAATATTGATAAGCTCCCTTATCTGTTAGGTGAAATACCGCAGTGTGCGATCATCGCAGCAATATGTGTGACCTGCTGCGATAAGAAAAGGGCAACCGATGGAGCACAAACACCAAAGTAAATAAAACCTATATTTATCTGGTTATTCATTTCCCCTTGCCATTTGTACATTGTAACAACACTGTAGACAGTTCATAATATAACAATTCAGGGAAGGTTAAACTGTACACACCACCCTGCATATTACTATATAGGCCATTGGCTACTAACATGTCAAACATATCCTGTGAGAGAAGTCATTAGACTAGGGCAGGGGTGTCAAACTCATTTTGCCACGGGGGCCACATTCAGTCTTCAATGAGGCGGCACTGAAAATGTGTTATATTTCATCGCCGTCGAAATTTGAAAGAAATTGTTTTGGGAATTTTCTATGCTCTTTCCGGCAATTGTTACACACTCAATAATTTTAAAAAAACCTCAAAACACACGTGGGCCAAATTGAATGGGCTTGCGTATGTTTGACACCTCTGGACTAGGGAGAGGCAGATGGCTTGCGTTAGGGGTAAACAGGCTCATATAGTCAAATGACAAAGTCACACAGACAGTAAATGCCTGTCACTTTGACACTACACCTGGAGGGCTTTGTCATGGTTTTTGTCTCTGTTTTTTTACATTATAATTTTAGTGTTTCATTGCTTTTGATGTCTTCCTTCTGACTATACCTTCAGCTGTTCACTTCATGCCATCAAAGCCAAGACTGTGGGAAGGGACTTACTTCTTGTGGAAGGCATGTGAGCAGGGACACACTCCAAGTTCGTCTCTGCTTTTGAACTCTTCTAAGCACACTGCACAGGTCTGCTGTAGGATGGGAAAGAGATCACGTCAACACTCCTTCAAAAAACAAAGTCTCTCACTCCCCACCATAACCCTCTAATGCCAAGGCCAATATTCTATCCCCCTGCTGAAACAAAATGTTCTTATTTGGAAAGTGCATAGCTGGACCAATGAAATCAACTTACTCCAAGAAGACTCAGTTTCTTTCCTGCTCCTTTCAAAACAACCTAGAAACAAAGATGCATATATATGACAGAGAACTATTTTATACCATAAAAGAAAAACAAAAGAGCAGCTTTATAAATGAATATAAATACATCAACATCTGCCGATCCAAAGATGCCAAGAAGCAAAAGATCAAAGCCATCATGAATTGAGAAATGTACAACTTTTTTGAAGAGTTTTATTTAGTGTCTGTATGTCTGACACTACAGAAAATCCAGGATGTATCACATCCGGCCGTGATTGGGAGTCCCATAGGGCGGCGCACAATTGACCAAGCGTTGTCCGGGTTTGGCAGGGTTAGGCCGTCATTGTAAATAAGAATTTGTTCTTAACTGACTTGCCTAGTTAAATAAAGGTTAAATAAAAAACATTTTTACAAAAAAGGTTTTATTCAAACAAGATGAACTTACCTCATTATATCCGTATTGCTCCCTTGTGCCTTGTCGCCTTAACCTGAAACAGAATTATAAAAAGGGATTTTCAAAAATTATTTTTGACATAATTCTATATTAGATTGATCTGGTATGAAAATATAAACGCAACATGTAAAGCGTAGGTCCCATGTTTCATGAGCTGAAATACAAAATCCCAGAAATGTTCCATATGTTCCATCCAATTTTGTGCACAAATTTGTTCACATCATTGTTAGTGAGCATTTCTCCTTTGCCAAGATAATCCATCTACCTGACAGGTGTGGCATATCAAGAAGCTAATTAAACAGCATGATCATTAAACAGGTGCATCTTGTGCTGTGGGGACAATAAAAGGCCACTCTAAAATGTGCTGTTTTGTCACACAATACAATGCTATAGATGTCTCAAGTTGAGGGAGTGTGCAATTGGCATGCTGACTGCAGGAATGTCTAACAGAGCTGTTGCCAGATGATTTTATGTTTATTTCTCTACCATAAGCCACATGCAGCGTCGTTTTAGAGAGTTTGGCAGTACGTCCAACCGGCCTCACAACCGCAGACCATGTGTATGGCGTAGTGGGGGTGAGCAGTTTGCTGATGTCAACGTTGTGAACAGAGTGCCCCATGGTGGTGGGGTTATGGTATGGGCAGGCATAAGCTACGGACAATGAACACAATTGTATTTTACCGATGCCAATTTGAATGCACAGAGACACTGGGAGGAGATCCTGAGGCACATTGTCGTGCCTTTCATCCATCACCATCACCTCATGTTTCAACATGATAATGCACGACCCCATATCGCAAGGATCTGAAAATATCCCAGTTCTTCCATGGCCTGCATACTCACCAGACAAGTCACCCATTGAGCATGTTTGGAATGCTCTGGATCGACGTGTACGACAGTATGTTCCAGTTTCCACCAATATTGAAGAGGAGTGGGACAACATTCCACAGACCACAATCAACAGCCTGATCAGCTCTATGTGAAGGTGATGTGTCGCTCTGCATGATGCAAATGGTGGTCACACCAGATATTGACTGGTTTTCTGATCCACGCCACTACCTTATTTTAAGGTATCTGTGACCAACAGATGCATATCTGTATTCATAGTTGTGACATCCATAGATTAGATTTCAATTGACTGATTTCCTTATATAAACTGTAACTCAGTAAAATATTTCAAATTGTTGCATGTTGCTTTTATATTTTTCTTCAGTATATCTCATCTCTCTATCATATCATGTCTCATCTTGCCCAATGTGTCAGGATGGAGACCAGTTTTCCCTATAGTATTCACATGAATGTCAAATGCAAGTCACAATGTGTCTACACTTAGCTGTGCTACAGCTGCAAAGTACTTGATTAGGAGCAAATTTCCATATGTATTTTTGGTTCTTTATCTGGACAACAAGAAAGTATAGAAAACATTGCCTCAGACTTGGCCAAAAAACACATTTTGCTCCAGGTGGAAACACAGTCTTAGCAAAAAGCCTGGCAGCTGATGATGTCATGAGGTTGTTCAACACCTAGCATTGGTCACATTGTTATTTAAAACCTATTGTACTACCTGATTGGGGCGGCAGGTAGCCTAGTGGTTAGAGCGTTGGACTAGTAACCAAAAGGTTGCAAAATTGAATCCCCGAGCTGACAAGGTAAAAATCTGTCGTTCTGCCCCTGAACAAGGCAGTTAACCCACTGTTCCTAGGCCGTCATTGAAAATAAGAATTTGTTCTTAACTGACTTGCCTAGTTAAATAAAGGTAAAATAAAAATATAATAATTGTGTCTGCCTCAGGGTTGTACTTCCCAAAGAAGGATCAATAATTTAGCCAGCTGAGCAAACATTGACAAAAACATAGCTCTTTAACGTTGTGGTCTATAAAGAAAACTACAGCTGACTATGGGTTACTGAGAGTACCAAGCCCATAATTCATTGACCTTGCTTAATGATATTGCCCCTACAGTCTCAGAAAAAAAGGTGCTATCTAGAACCTATACGGGTTCTCCAGCTGTCCCCATAGGAGAACCCTTTGAAGAATCCTTGTTGGCTCCAGCTAGAACCGTTTTGCTTCCAGGTAGAACTGTTTGGGTTCCCTGTATAACCCTTTCCCCAGAGGGTTCTACATGGAACCCAAATGGTTCTACTTGGAACCAAAAAGGGGTTTTACCTGGAACAAAAAGGCTTCTCATCTGGGGACAGCCGTAGAACCTTTTTTGAACCCTTTTTTCCCCAAGAGTGTAGGTGATCACTGCCGTGCAGTAAGCCTCACCTGAACATGTAGCAGCAGAAGATCAGGCTGAGCATGAAGATGAAGAGGCCGATGCCCAGGATGATGACGTACACATTGAGGGGCAGGTTGTAGATGTCTTCCGATGGCATCTTGCCGTAAGGGTCTGAGATCTGCGATCTTAAACCGCACAGACATCCTGAGAGGAGGAAGACAGAGAGAGGAAGAAGACAGAGAGCCTTGAGTCTACATGACCAAACTCTACAGGCCCCTCTGTCCTCACACACAAAAGACAAGAGGAGTTCAGTGCGTGCGTCATTCTCAATAATGGATTCTGAAGCACATTCCAGTGACTGTGTGTTTCATTTAAAATGTAGAGAGGAGGTTTTACATTGGAGGAATTAGTATGTTTTACATGTGGCATTTCAAAACACTAAGTGGTGTGTGTGTGTGTGTGTGTTGGTGTGTTCATATACTAAGTGCACAGAGGATGTTTTACATCTGAAACAGACTGAATCAAATGAAATATGGAATTTGGAATGTCTTATTAGCATACATGTTTTGTATTATTTTATACTGTGAAGTAGGC
This sequence comes from Salmo trutta, assembly GCF_901001165.1. Lineage (NCBI taxonomy): Eukaryota > Metazoa > Chordata > Actinopteri > Salmoniformes > Salmonidae > Salmo > Salmo trutta. Next base: position 21,577,267 of record NC_042961.1, on the reverse strand, counting down.
TGCACATTGTCTGTCTGGCCAGCACTGGACTTGTGGTTAATCTTATTGCATGTGTGCTCCCAAGGCTGGGCATGCATATTGCATACTGTTAGCCACTCAGCAGCTTCTTGTTTCAAATATCAATATAACACTACTTCCATTGTTGAACTTCATTGAGTTGCACAAACTTTACACAAAGTACTAAGTTACTTCAACTGAAAAGTGAGCTGTCAGTGGGAGTGGGGTGTGTGTTGGACCAGCTCCAGTGTGTGTGTGTGTGTGTGTGTGTGTGTGTGTGTGTGTGTGTGTGTGTGTCCCATGTCTGAAGGCCACCCCAGCAGCCAGGCACTCCATAATGACAACAAGAAAAACACTTTAGTAACATTCCTTGGAGGCTAATCTGTTACGAAACATTTCCATAACCAATGTCTCCAGCACAGAAATATTCCACAACCACATATTCTCTCCATTCATGGTCCTTTAAACACAAACTCTATCCCTATAATTAAACATCTAAAAGCAATTACATAGGAAATACAACCTCCTTTTTGTTGGACTGGAATGTGTTACACATCCCACATACAAAAATACTACAGTTTATTATAGAACTTACTATAGAATTCTGTAGTAAACGGTAGTATACTGAAGAATACTATACTCCACACTGTAGATTCCCTCAATCATGTGTAGTACTTACTATATAATTTTGTAGTATACTGTAGAATACCATACTACACACTATAGTATCCATAGAGCATGTGTAGTACTTACTATATCATTTTATAGTATACTGTAGAATACTATAGTAAATACTACAGTAATGCCTGCAAAAGCACTAGTGTCCACAAAAACATTATATTTTTTAAAATTATAGTAATACTACAGTATTTGATTTGCATATACCCCTCCCAATCTCCGCCCCCATATCCCAATTTGTGCCACCCATTAGTAAGAAACCTACATGCCAAGAATAGACGATATATTGTGTTCCCAACAGGTTATGGTACATTTGCTCTTTTAGTATTTGTCCAGTAGGTTTCATCAAGGAGAAAGCCCCCACTTCTATGTCAAATATAGTAAAACAGAAACACTATAGTAAATACTACAGTATACTACAGTCATGTCCACAAAAACACTATAGTAAAATACTACAGTCATGTCTGTAAAAACACTACAGTGCAGTAAAGTCCACCAAAACACTACAGTGAATACTATTGTATACAAAGATAGCAACACTACAGTATTTATGCCATATTATACTATAGTCTTTTTTCATGTGGATTGTTCATCGGCCTGGGGATGTGAGTGTGTGTATAGTGCATTCAGAAAGTATTCATACCTCTTGCCTTAATCCACATTTTGTTGTTACAGTCTGAATTCAAAATGGATTAAATATATATTTTTTCTCTCCCACTTCAACACACAATAACCCATAATGAAAAAGTAAAAACATGTTTTTAGACATTTTTGCTTTGGAACTTTGAAGAGACCCCTGGTGTCATGTCTTGTGGGGTATGCATCTTGAATACTTCATTGCTGACATGCAAAACAGTTTGGGAATATATCAACAATGGACTAATGAAGCAAATACCAAAAGATCGTTTTTGGCTGGAGTTTTCCTTTAAGAGCAAGACGTGCTGCTCTGTTTTGAGCCAGCTGCAGCTTTGCTAGGTCTGTCTGTGCTGCACTTGACCATATTACTGGACAGTAATCAAGATGGGACAAGACCAGAGCCTGAACAGCTAGTACAGTTGATGTTTGTGTCAAAAACACATATTTTTATAACATACATACCCCTCCCCCATCTTCACAACAACTACAGTTGAAATCAGCAGTTTACATACACCTTAGCCAAATACATTTAAACTCAGTTTTTCACAATCCCTGACATTTAATCCTAGTAAAAATTCCCTGTTTTAGGTCAGTTAGGATCACCACTTTATTTTAAGAATGTGAAATGTCAGAATAATAGTAGAGAGAATGATTTATTTCAGCTTTTATTTCTTTCATCACATTCCCAGTGGGTCAGAAGTTTACATACACTCAATTAGTATTTGGTAGCATTGCCTTTAAATTGTTTAACTTGGGTCAAACGTTTTGGGTTGCCTTCCACAAGCTTCCCACAATAAGTTGGGTGAATTTTGGTCCATTCCTCCTGACAGAGCTGGTGTAACAGAGTCAGGTTTGCAGGCCTCCTTGCTCGCACACGCTTTTTCAGTTCTGCCCAAAAATGTTCTATAGGATTGAGGTCAGGGCTTTGTGATGGCCACTCCAATACCTTGACTTTGTTGTCCTTAAGCCATTTTGCCACAACTTTGGAAATATGCTTGGGGTCATTGTCCATTTGGAAGACCCATTTGTGACCAAGCTTTAACTTCCTGAGTGATGTCTTGAGATGTTGCTTCAAAATATCCACATCATTTTCCACCCTCATGATGCCATCTATTTTGTGAAGTGCACCAGTCCCTCCTGCAACAAAGCACCCTCACAACATGATGCTGCCAACTCCGTGCTTCATGGTTGGGATGGTGTTCTTCGGCTTGCAAGCCTCCCCCTTTTTCCTACAAACATAACGATGGTCATTATGGCCAAACAGTTCTATTTTTGTTTCATCAGACAAAAGGACATTTCTCCAAAAAGTACGATCTTTGTCCCCTTGTACAGTTGCAAACCGTAGTCTGGCTTTTTTATGGTGGTTTTGGAGCAGTGGCTTCTTCCTTGCTGAGCGGCCTTTCAGGTTATGTCGATATAGGACTCGTTTTACTGTGGATATAGATACTTTTGTAACTGTTTCCTCAAGCATCTTCAAAAGATCCTTTGCTGTTGTTCTGGGATTGATTTGTACTTTTCGCACCAAAGTATGTTCACCTCTAGGAGACAGAAAGCGTCTCCTTCCTGAGCGGTATGACGGCTGCATGGTACCATGGTGTTTATACTTGCGTACTATTGTTTGTACAGATGAATGTGGTACCTTCAGGCGTTGGAAATTGCTCCCAAGGATGAACCAGACTTGTGGTCTACAATTTTTTTTCTGAGGTCTTGGCTGATTTCTTTTGATTTTCCCGTGATGTCAAGCAAAAAGGCACTGAGTTTGAAGGTAGGCCTTGAAATACATCCACAGGTACACCTCCAATTGACTCAAATGATGTCAATTAGCCTATCAGAAGCTTCGAAAGCCATGACATAATTTTCTGGAATTTTATAAGCTGTTTAAAGGCACAGTCAACTTAGTGTATGTAAACTTCTGACCCACTGAAATTGTGATACAGTGAATTATTAGTGAAATAATCTGTATGTAAACAATTGTTGGAAAAATTACTTGTGTCATGCACAAAGTAGATTTGCCAAAACTATAGTTTGTTAACAAGAAATGTGTGGAGTGGTTGAAAACCTAGTTGTAATGACTCCAACCTAAGTGTATGTAAACTTCTGACTTCAACTGTATGTCAATATGACTTGCCCATGATAATTGACCATCCAATGTTATACCTAGGAGTTTAGCTTCCTCAACTTGATCAATAGTCACACCCTTTAATATACAACTCCAGTTGAGGTTCAGGTCTTAGAGAATGTTTTGAAACAAATACATCGCTTTTAGTTTTAGATGTAAGACCAGTTTATTATTAATCACCCATTCTGATACTGACTTTAAGTCCTTACTTAGAATTTCAGGGAGCTCACTGGCTTTGGGTGCTGACATATAGAGTGTGGAATCATTTGTAAAAATAGAGAAGAGTACTGGCCCAAGGAAACTTCCATGAGAGACACCTCACTGTACATATCTGATGTTAGAGAAGCTTCCATTGAAGAACACTCTCTGGGTTCTATTGGATAAATAACTCTCCAACCATGTGATGGCAGGTGATGTAGATCCGTGTTGATACACCCCACTGCTGGAACAATCTGCAGATCTTGTTGAAATTAAATGTTTTATAGCCGCTCAGGCAGTTTAGAGTATTAATTGAAGACCTGGTAGCTGAGAGATGTAGATGTTAACTATGATTGTGTTTGAGATTGTGTATTTTAACTGTTGCTTGTATTCTATAAAACGTGTAAATTGTAAAATGCAGGGCACCCTTGTAAAGGAGTGTTACGCTCGTCGATTGAAGAATTAGACCAAGGTGCAGCGTGGTAAGCGTACATCTTTCTTTTATTAGATGAACACCAACAAAACAACAAAATACAAAACCGAACGTAACGTTCTGCAGGCTTCACAGCAGCTATACAAAAACAAGATCCCACAATCTCAGGTGGGAAAAAGGGCTGCCTAAGTATGATCCCCAATCAGAGACAACGATAAACAGCTGCCTGATTGGGAACCATACTAGGCCAACAAAGAAATAAACATAGATTTGCCCACCCAAGTTACACCCTGACCTAACAAAATAGAGAATAAAAAAGGGTCTCTAAGGTCAGGGCATGACAGTACCCCCCCCCCCCAAAGGTGCGGACTCCGGCCGCAAACCTGAACCTATAGGGGAGGGTCCGGGTGGGCATCTCCTCTCAGTGGAGGCTCCAGTGTGGGACGCAGACCCCGCTCCGCTTGAGGCTCCCCCCACTTCCGTGGAACCGGACCGTGGATCGTCGCCGGAGGCTCCGGACCGTGGATCGTTGCCGGTGGAACCAGACCGTAGATCGTCGCTGGATGCGCACTGGAGACACATTGCGTATCTCCGCAAAGCATGGTATCTGAACCATGACCAACTCCTCATCGTAATTACAGGGAGTTGGTTCTTGTTCCCACCTTTGCTCCGCTCGCCACCCCGTGTGCCCCCCCCCCCCCCCCCCCCCCCCCGCCTCTCGGGTTTCCGGCGTCTCCTTGATTCATGATCTCGTCGCCGTTCCTCTCGCTGCCTCCGCCTGCTTCCATAGATTGAAGAATTAGACCAAGGTGCAGCGTGGTAAGCATACATCTTTCTTTTATTAGATGGACACCAACAAAACAACAAAATACAAAACTGAAAGTAACATTCTGCAGGCTTCACAGCAGCTATACAAAAACAAGATCCCACAATCTCAGGTGGGAAAAAAGGCTGCCTAAGTATGATCCCCAATCAGAGACAACAATAAACAGCTGCCTCTGATTGGGAACCATACTAGGCCAACAAAGAAATATAAACATAGATTTGCCCACCCAAGTCACACCCTGACCTAACAAAATGGAGAATAAAAAAGGCTCTCTAAGGTCAGGGCGTGACAAGGAGATCTTGGTCTCAATGGGACTTCCTGTTAGCAAGTGAGATTTTTCAATAACAGTTTATGATCAATAACATCAAAGGTTACATTGAAATCTAACAATACAGCTCCAACTATCATCTTATTATCAATGTCTTTTAACCAATCATCAATCATCTAAGTTAGTGCAGTACATGTTGAGATCAGGCAGCACACTGATTGTGTGGCTGTTAGCACCAGCAAAGGGAGCTTTACTATTTTTAGACAAAGGAATTAATTTAGCTTCCTTCCATGCCTGTGGACAGACACACTCCTTTTAGGCTTTGGTTAAAGACATAGCAAATATGCGTGGCAATATAGTCTGCTAGCATTCTCAATAGTTTCCCATCAAGGTTGTCTATACCTGGTGGCTGATCATTATTGATGGATAACAGTAGTTTTCCCACCTCTCCCACACTAACTTGACCAAATTCAAAACAGCATTCCTTCTATTTCATTATTAGATCTTAATATGATAGTTCACTATTCAATGTTGTCTTTTCACTTCTAAGTTTTTCCACTTTACTAGTGAAATAGGCATCAAAATGATTGGCAAAATCGAAAAGTTTTGTTATAAATGACCCATCAACTTCAATGAACGATGGAGATTAATTGGGTTTTCTGCCCATGATATCATTTAAGGTACTCCAACGTTTTTTTACATTGTGTTTTATGTTATTTATCTTTGTTCGGTAATATAATTTATTTCTTTTTTTTAAAAGTTTAGTCACAACTTTTCTCAATTTACAGTATGTCAACCAATCAACTGAGCAGTCTGACTTGTTTGCCACCTCCTTTGCATAATTTGTGCCCTACAGGCCTAGAGTGTGTGTCACCTGGGAGGACCACAATGGAAAAACCCTCTACTCAGACGTTTAGACGTGTGTGTGTGTGTGTGTGTGTGTGTGTGTGTGTGTGTGTGTGTGTGTGTGTGTGTGTGTGTGTGTGTGTGTGTGTGTGTGAGAGCTGGATGTCACTAGAGTGCCCTACAGGCCTAGAGTGTGTGTCACCTGGGAGGACCACAATGGAAAAACCCTCTACTCAGACGTTTAGATGTGTGTGTGTGTGTGTGTGTGTGTGTGTGTGCGCGTGTGCGTGTGTGTGTGTGTGTGTGTGTGTGTGTGTGTGTGTGTGTGTGTGTGTGTGTGTGAGGAGATGGGGAATTGGGTTCTTTCAGTCCATGCAGCCATTTCAGACCGTCATCAGCAGAACCGTCAGACAGCAACCCTAAGGTCTAATGCCACCCATAGTCCCACAATGAGTAGAGTACTTTCTGGGTCAAAGGTCCCTCTTTGCCTGTGTGAAGGTCAGGCCAGAAGGGCCATTCCACCGGCTCTGTCTCTGAGGGGGGTGGAGTGCTGGGTTTGGGTTAGACGGGTGGGGGGCATCTGTAATCTTAGGAGGATGTTAGTAAATCATTGATAGTCAAGCTCTAAGAGGTAGGCCACTCTGTGAACACATGATGTCTGGGAGAGTGTTTAGGGCTCAGCGTTAAAAAGAAAGGCACACAAAACAGGCAGGACCATAAGAGTCGTATCCACTCAGATGCAAACCAATTGTAACGTGACGATACATTGTTACACCGCAAACACAAAGGTCATTGTTACGCGATGAAACATTGGAAGGACATACTCACCGTTACACCACCGGACCGGGTGCATGAAATCAGCTTCCAGATGGCCAGAGACCCAGGGAATCAGTGGATTGGGGTCAAAACGTCTGAAGTCACTCACGACCACTAGGGTCACTGTGTCTGCGGTCACAACCAGTCCTAGGTCTTTGTTTGTTGGGGTGCAGACAGATCGAGGATATTGTCCCCAGATAAGTCACTGGCTTCCAGACAATGACGTGAATTCAAACTCTCCTGTCCCCAATGAAAAGGACTGATTACTCAATCCTTGTTGTGTTTGTAGGCTATGAGTCAATCCCTTTGGGATAAAACTCTCAGTTCCTCAAGAAACTCTCTTGTGGATGATGGTCTGTTTCCAGTAAAACATTACAAAAACAAGTCACTCATTGTTGAAATCCACTCTCCTTTGTGATGATTTAGGTAAGCATGATGTGAATAATCAAGCAACAATGTCATCAGGAATTGATAGCTACTTTTTAAAATCCAAATCAAGCTCAAAACAAGGTATTGTGGAATCAAATATAGCCGTATTGCAATGGCTCCACTCTTCAATTAAACAAAACGATATCCGGATCATAGCGTTGTTTATATTAGGATATAAACATCCAAACCTGGCAGGTTAAAGACACGTCAATGTCATTGTTAATAGTCCAAAAGGAGAGAAACATTGTCACAAGGCTTACCCCTACCTCCCCTGCTCCTCTGAAGTCCTCAGTTTTACTCTCCTTCTCTCTCTTTCTCTCTGCCTCCTCCTTCCTCCTTCCTCTCGACATAGATTTCCTCTCTTGCTGTTGAAACCTGCCTCTGCCAATTATGGGAAACAAAGGAAAGACGTGAATGGCTCCCTGCAGTGCCCAGTGTTCCTGTGAAAGCAGCTCCTCATGCCCGCACTGGCGTTGTGCTCTCTGCTCTGTCAGCCCCAGCCATCTGCTCCCCCCCCCCCTCCTTCAAAACAGACAAAGAGGAGGTGAAAAAAAAGAGAGAGAGAAAATGAGCCTAAGTTTAACCCAGGCAGCACCTCTCCTCTGGTCCCAGTCTCTCTTTTTCTCTCTTGGCTCTCAGTCCTGCTTCCTCATAAAGGAGCCAGTGAGCACGCCTCCTCAGCTCCGTTTGTAAACATATCCCTGCTCATGTGATTCGCTGTCTGCATCACAGCTCCGCTTTCACCCGCCCCCTCCTTTCTCTCTGCCTTGCTCACTTTCCCTCTCATTTTACTTCCCTCCCTCCCCCGCCCTCTTTCCAGCTATATGCTATTACTAGGTGACAACAGAGCAGGGGCCGTATAGGCGGACAGGCAGGAAGGCAAGCAGGGGAGACAGATGGGTTGAGTTCCTGGCCGACTACATTGCGGACGCCATGCCAGAGCTTACAACGCATGGATACATATTCAACATATCAGCTAACCACATCATACGATATAGCAATCTGATGCTTGACTGCACAGTCAATGACGTGGCAGTGGTGGCACGCAACTATCGGTTGATGCAATGCAGTTGGGCAGGAACTCGACCACGGTAACATAGACAGACAGACAGACACGAGGACAAACAGGCAAACAGATAGGTACACATGAACAGCTCCTAGACAAGGGATGGGCCGGGGGGGTGGGGAGGGGATGTGGGTAGCCCCACGAGCAACTGAGGCCTCTCATGATGAGTTCAGATAACTGTCCTATACAGATAAGCAGACATTCAGATGGGTTTGACAGTCGGACAATCAGGCAGCCAGTGAATCTGATAGTCAGACAGACAAGCAGATAAACAAAGAGATAAATACACACACACAGACAGAGACAGACAGATTTAGCGACTATCTTAGAGATACTCAGGACGACAGGCACAATAGGTCGTTTTTATGGAAAATTACGAAGACAAAAGCAACAGAACTGAATCCTGACAGAGAAAAAGGTGCTCTGTCTGCGAGCTGATGTTTGGAAGTGCAGGATGTTACAATAATAGGCCATCTAGTCTGAGAGCTTGTCTCTTATTGAGAGGGAGGGTAAAACACCTGCATAAAATGTTCTGTTAAACATGGACCCTGAACTAGACACAATAAGCATATAAACACAAACTCAGAAAAAATAGTTTGGACTATCGTCCTTTATCAACCATTACAACCATTTGAAAATGGGAAGAGAACAGAAGTAAACGGGGAACAATGACAGTGTAACGTTGAGAACATTCGTTCAATCCATATTTGAGTCCATTCCAATTTACTTCCAATAGTTATCATGTGCCATCACTAGCCGAAGGGTGTTATAAATATAAATGTGGGATAATACAAGTAAAAGACTAATCTATCTAGGTCAGTGTTCTTCAACTCTGGTCCTGGGGACACATCAGGTGGGCATGCTTTTGCTCCAGCCCTGTGCTTACACACCTGATTCATTCAACTAATCGAGGACTTGACTATTAAGTTAATTAGTTGAATGTGTCAGTGCTGGGCTGGAACAAAAGCCTGCACTCCCAGTGGGTTCCCGGGATCAGGGCTGAAGAACACTGGGGTGTCCAGTGCCAGTCAGCTCAGAGTGTCCATCTCTTTCTCCATGGCGTCTATGTTGTTCTCCATACTGTACTGGGCCCACTTGTTGAGGCGGCTATAGAGGGGCAATCCTTTTTTCTCTCTGTACAAGCAGATCCCAGTGATCCGGTTCCACTCTGTACTAGAGATGGGGCTGGCATTCTGGTGCTCCTCCAGCTGCTGTTTCTCCTCTTTCTCCAGGGCCACGAAGCCAAAGTAGCTCTTCACACTCTCAACAGCCAGGATGCGGGAGTGCACGTCGGCCGTGCGCTGGAAGAGGTCGTGCTCGTTGGAGCGGAACTGGGACCAGTACGCCTCCTGTTGGTAGCCCAGGGGAGAGCAGCAGCGCTTCATGCACAGCAGGAGGAACAGAACCACTGCCATCCCCGCCACCATCAGCCACCCTAGCAGCTGAAAGGAACAACACCATGACAAATCACCACAGGAAGAGAAGCCAAACAGCCAAGAAACAAATTCAGGAAACATAAGGGCAATGATAAGCCTTTTAATGTAATGACACTGTGATAAATCATTTGAATTTGTACTTCCTCTTTCCACCAGCTATAATGCCACAAACATAGTGTTATCAAACACACAGGAAAAGAAAATGGAATAGTGGATTTAGATCAAATTAAATACCTGAGACTCGTACTTCAGCCGGCGTTCAATCTCCGCCCAGAAACCCTGCATCTCCTGTGGGACCGTGGCCTTACAGGGAAACCTGGCCATGACCTCTAACCCCTGTCCAGAGGGAAAACCCTCCAAGGTTGAAGGGTCCACAAACTCACTGAGGGCACAGACATAGGCCTCCCCACGTAACAGTGAGATGACAGTCCACGTCACGGGAGCCACGGCCGCTCTGCCAATGATAGTGCCCAGGACGGCAAAGGCAGCCGCCCCCGATAGTTTCCGGCACCTCCTGAGGCGGCACTCAGACACCAGATCCCAGGTACTCTTATTCAGCATGATGCCAACAAGGTAGAATGCCAGGGCGGGCACCCCGATGGCTGCCAGGCCATAGAGATAGTTCCGCCCGGAGGAGCACGGGCAGTCGAAGGCAAATATGTTGTACATGGTCTGACTGGCCACCGTGCCCAGGGCTATCAGGCCATTGAAGATCATTACGTCCTTGCTCTTGAAGAAGAGCGAGACAAACTTGAAGTTCTCTGTGATGAGAGCAGCCATTTTGAAATGTTTGGTGTGTTGTCTGACACTGGAGAGCAATGGAGGGTTTTCCTATTTTGGAGCTTGCACACTGGGGAGTCACGCTATAGAAAGTGAGGGAGATACATGAGATCTTTGTAATTTGAGCTGCCCAGTAAGATAATCTGGTGATAAGAGCATTCCATGCATTGGTCATTGAGGATGCAACAACTGGGAATGCCTACTTCCTTGACTAATGGATTTCATTTTATCGAAGAACATAACATTATTTCCTGGGAAACTGACTCAGATCAACTGCATAACTTTAGCATTGGTTCATACTAGCACAAGCCGTATAGAGCTAAAGCCTTAAAACAAGCCATGTGATTCCACAGGAAAAGAACAGAGAAGAAAATCTGGAATCAATGAAGTCATGCAAACTTACATTCTATAGCCGGGAGGTATCTGAGGTACATTCTTTGTGTAGAACGGTTGAAAAACAAAATCTGTGAGTAAAAGCAAAAATGGGTATATGATTTTCTAAAGTACCAAAGAGTCCACGCTGGTAGGTTCGGGGGGAGAAACATTACTCTTCGTGTGTGTTGTCTGGGGTCTGGGCATGTTCAGTGGTGACTCATCGTCAGGATCTGCCCTCTGGTTTCCTCTCCCAGTGGAAAAAAACTTTCTTTTTTTAAACTGAAAACATGTGTTGAATGATCACAGAGCAACACGGTGGCTGCAAGCTGACTACTATCTCAGAGCAACTGACTACATCTAAGAAACTACACATAAAATATAAACAACATTCAATTGCACTTTATTTTACAGTACAGAAATGACCAGTTGTTTACCAAAACACATGTATGGTAAAATGATAATTACACAGTAGTAACCAATGAATTACTTTGGGATTCATTAACTCTATCACCATTAGTACCAGGTACCTTTTGAAGAATAAATAGCAGAATGTAAAGTGTTGAATAACTCAGTCCATCTCTAATTTGTATCTGTCTGATATCCATGGAGTTGAGCAGTATGTAAAACGAACTATGCAGAACAAGTCAGTCTAAATCCCAGCACATTCAAATACGCCCAGGCATATAGTTTCAAGGTCCACTCTCTAATGAATAGTTTAGACATAATTGTGTTGAATGTATAGTATGCAGCCCGTGGAAAACAGTAATAAGCGAATAAGTACTATTTACACAATCACACACACCCACACACACACACACACACACACACACACACACACACACACACGTCTAAACGTCTGAGTAGAGGGTTTTTCCATTGTGGTCCTCCCAGGTGACACACACTCTAGGCCTGTAGGCCATTCTAGTGACATCCAGCTCAGGCTTACACTGGAACCATGTTTGAAGCAGCTGATCCATCTGTTCCTGTGTGGTAATCCCATGGAGTCTCTCCTCCTCCTCTTCCACCATATCTCCTTTCCTCCTGTACCTGACTTCGGGTGAGAGAGGCAGTCTTAGCACTGCGTCTTCCCGCATGCCCTCGAAGAACTGCACCACGCACTTGCGGGCAAAACCGCAGCGCGCACGTCACGTCGAACGGCTTCTGCTCGATGTCCAGGTAGTTGCTCCAGTAGCGTGTCTGGAGGTTGGTGGCATGGTCATCGAAGCAGGGCTTGATGAGACGGCCCAGTGCACCCAAAAGAATGAAGAAGAGGAGGATAGACCATCCAATCGCCTGTCAGGGAAGTATAGTATAAAGCGTTGGCATTCGGAATAGAGAATGGAGGACATTAGTCATCAGGACGATTGTTTTGGACACCACCGCATTTAGGAGTAGGATTTGAGTGTGCAAGTAACTAACAAAAGCCTACCTACCTGAACAGTGCAACCACATTTTTGCTGATTTTAATATTAAACCCATCAACTCAAATACGCAAAGTAAAGACATGAGTTTCAGGGTTATTTAAAAATGGGAGTACACTCACTTGGGAGTAGCAGTGCGCGTAGCGTGAAACAGCTTTACGGAATGTGATATTCCTGAAGACCATGTCCTCTTTGCAAGGCACCTTGGCCATGAGCTAGACCAGGTCCAGGCCAGTGTTGTCGGGCATGCCTGTGGAAAAATAGAGTACAACTAAGTTAAAGTTAGTGTTTGAGTCCAAGTTAGAATGTTACAAGACTAGACTGGACAAGACTAGTTTTACTCTGGGTGAGGGCTTGGGTCAGACAGAGTTAGAGATACAGTCAGTGCTATTAGTTAAGGTTATACTGTCATTAAAAGGTGTTGTGGTTATAGCTACCAGAGAACTGTTTGGGGTCTACACTCATGCTGAAAGCACAGATGAAGATTTTCCCATCCAGCAGAGTGACCAGAATCCACACCATTGGCGCCAGTAGAGCCCTATGCATCATGGCAAAGAACATGTACCTGCAGAGGGTTATAACGTCCCAATAATTACAGGAAGTAGTTGTAGTTTTTGGACTAAAAGCTGTGATGGTAGTGGTAATGGTGGTAGTAAACACAGGAACATGAGGTGGTTTGACAGCAGCACTTGAAAACTCCCTTGACAATGGCATGATCTTTGCTTCTCTTCCCAATGGGTCTCAACCATTCTTCCATCATGATTCCCGTGTGTCGACTGACCAAGATTCCCAGGAAGAAGAATATTAAAGGTGGGACAAACATCACCCCCAGTGTGTAGAGTTTGTTATATTGTGGAATACAGGGGCAGTTGAAGTCAAAGCTGGTTTAGAGGTTCACACTGATTAGGGCCAGTACGATGCAGATCAGGGCCAGTACGATGCAGATCAGGGCCAGTACGATGCAGATCAGGGCCAGTATGACGCAGATCAGGGCCAGTATGACGCAGATCAGGACCAGTACGATGCAGATCAGGGCCAGTACGATGCAGATCAGGCCCAGTACGATGCAGATCAGGACCAGTACGATGCAGATCAGGGCCAGTACGATGCAGATCAGGCCCAGTACGATGCAGATCAGGGCCAGTACGATGCAGATCAGGGCCAGTACGATGCAGATCAGGGCCAGTATGACGCAGATCAGGGCCAGTACGACGCAGATCAGGGCCAGTACGATGCAGATCAGGGCCAGTACGATGCAGATCAGGGCCAGTACGATGCAGATCAGGACCAGTACGATGCAGATCAGGGCCAGTACGATGCAGATCAGGACCAGTACGATGCAGATCAGGGCCAGTACGATGCAGATCAGGACCAGTACGATGCAGATCAGGGCCAGTACGATGCAGATCAGGGCCAGTACGACGCAGAGTTGGACTGAAAATACTGCAGAACTAACTTCAGACGTTCCATGGTTTAGGTAGACCGAAGGCTTATGGGACACGTATGACAATGATCCGGCAAAGTGGTCCAACTAGGTTAACACTGTCAAAATAGGCACTAGAACAGAGATACTGTACGAAAGTAACCGTAAACACCTTATTTTAAAAACAAGTAGGTAAGATTTGCCCTACCACAAAATAGTCCTTACTAAAGAATCAACTGAATTCCAGTGTTGAATCAAAATGTCAGTGCCGTACTAGTATTTTTTGGGTGCTTTTTTAGAGGTAGTCTTAAGTGTCCGAGCAGAGAGGTTGAAAATGCACCAGCCAGGTTAGTGTCCTCTTTGACCACACCCCAGTAATGTGCAAGGCTGAGCACCCTGACACCAGAGGCTTTAGGAGAGAATGGAGGGTGTGTTCACTAGCTCCTACTGAGCAGGTGCAAGCGAATTCAACACTGTTTAACAATTACTGACCTTTGAATGACAGAACGTGCTTTTAATGACTGCTGTGCTCTTGTCAGGTCCAGTATTTTCCAGTGGTGTAAAGTACTTAAGTAAAAATACTTTAAAGTAGTACTTAAGTCGTATCTGTACTTTACTATTTATAAGTCGGATCTGTATTTCACTCTTTATATTTGACGTTTACTTCACTACATTCCTAATGAAAATAATGTACTTTTTACTCATGCACTTATCAAGAGAACATCCCTGGTCTGATCTGGCGGGCTCACTAAACACAAATGGCCCCTGGCTATCCGTACATTAAAATAAGAAAATGGTGCCATCTGGTTTGGCTAATATAAGGAATTTGTAATGTATACTTTTACTTTTGATACTTAAGTATATTTAAAACCAAATACTTTTATTAAAGTAGTATTTTAATGGATGACTCACTTTTACTTGAGTCACTTTCAATTAAGCATGTTTACTTTTACTCAAGCATGACAAGTGAGTACGTTTTCCATCACTGGTCTTTTCTACAGCTGTTTTACTCTGATTAAGTATGTGAACTGTTTGGTGGGTCACTTATTGATCCCCAACCATGACATATGTATCAAACATTGTTTTTACACAGTGAGGGAAAAAAGTATTTGATCCCCTGCTGATTTTGTATGTTTGCCCACTGACAAAGAAATGATCAGTCTATAATTTTAATGGAAGGTTTATTTGAACAGTGAGAGACAGAATAACAACAAAAATCCTGAAAAACGCATGTCAAAAATGTTATAAATTGATTTGCATTTTAATGAGGGAAATAAGTATTTGACCCCCTCTCAATCAGAAAGATTTCTGGCTCCCAGGTGTCTTTTATACAGGTAACGAGCTGAGATTAGGAGCACGCTCTTAAAGGGAGTGCTCCTAATCTCAGCTTGTTACCTGTATAAAAGACATCTGTCCACAGAAGCAATCAATCAATCAGATTCCAAACTCTCCACCATGGCCAAGACCAAAGAGCTCTCCAAGCATGTCAGGGACAAGATTGTAGACCTACACAAGGCTGGAATGGGCTACAAGACCATCGCCAAGAAGCTTGGTGAGAAGGTGACAACAGTTGGTGCGATTATTCGCAAATGGAAGAAACACAAAATAACTGTCAATCTCCCTCGGCCTGGGGCTCCATGCAAGATCTCACCTCGTGGAGTTGCAATGATCATGAGAACGGTGAGGAATCAGCCCAGAACTACACGGGAGGATCTTGTCAATGATCTCAAGGCAGCTGGGACCATAGTCACCAAGAAAACAATTGTTAACACACTACGCCGTGAAGGACTGAAATCCTGCATCGCCCGCAAGGTCCCCCTTCTCAAGAAAACACATATACATGCCCGTCTGAAGTTTGCCAATGAACATCTGAATGATTCAGAGGACAACTGGGTGAAAGTGTTGTGGTCTTTGTGGGCTATACTCGGCCTTGTCCCGGGATGGAACGTTGGTGGTTGGAGATATCCCTTTAGTGGTGTGGAGGCTGTGCTTTGGCAAAGTGGGTGGGGTTATATCCTACCTGTTTGGCCTTGTCCGGGGGTTTCATCGGATGGGGCCACAGTGTCTCCTGACCCTTCCTGTCTCAGCCTCCAGTATTTATGCTGCAGTAGTTTATGTGTCGGGGGGCTAGGGTCAGTCTGGAGTATTTCTCTTGTCTTTTCCGGTGTCCTGTGTGAATTTAAATATTCTCTCTTTCTTTCTTTCTCTCTCTCGGAGGACCTGAGCCCTAGGACCATGCCTCAGGACTACCTGGCTTGATGACTCCTTGCTGTCCCCAGTTCACCTGGCCGTGCTGCTGCTCCAGTTCCAACTGTTCTGCCTGCAGCTATGGAACCCTGACCTGTTCACCGGACGTGCTACCTGTCCCAGACCTGCTGGAACCCTGACCTATTCACCGGACGTACTACCTGTCCCAGACCTGCTGTTTTCAATTCTCTAGAGACAGCAGGAGCGGTAGAGATACTCTCAAAGATCGGCTATGAAAAAGCCAACTGACTTACTCTTGTGTTACTGACTTGTTGCACCCTCGACAACTACTATGATTATTATTATGCTGGTCATTTATGAACATTTGAACATCTAGGCCATGTGCTGTTATAATCTCCCCCCGGCACAGCCAGATGAGGACTGGCCACCCCTCATAGCCTGGTTCCTCTCTAGGTTTCGGCCTTTCTAGGGAGTTTTTCCTAGCCACCATGCTTCTACACCTGCATTGCTTGCTGTTTGGGGTTTTAGGCTGGGTTTCTGTACAGCACTTTGAGATATCAGCTGATGTAAGTAGGGCTATATAGATGAGACCAAAAGGGAGCTCTTTGGCGTCAACTCAACTCGCTGTGTTTGGAGGAGGAGGAATGCTGCCTATGACCCCAAGAACACCATCCCCACCGTCAAACATGGAGGTGGAAACATTATGCTTTGGGGGTGTTTTTCTGCTAAGGGGACAGGACAACTTCACCGCATCAAAGGGACGATAGACGGGGCCATGTACCATCAAATCTTGGGTGAGAACCTCCTTCCCTCACCCAGGGCATTGAAAATGGGTCGTGGATGGGTATTCCAGCATGACAATGACCCAAAACACACGGCCAAGGCAACAATGGAGTGGCTCAAGAAGCAGCACATTAAGGTCCTGGAGTGGCCTAGCCAGTCTCCAGACCTTAATCCCATAGAAAATCTGTGGAGGGAGCTGAAGGTTCGAGTTGCCAAACGTCAGCCTCGAAACCTTAATGACTTGGAGAAGATCTGCAAAGAGAAGTGGGACAAAATCCCTCCTGAGATGTGTGCAAACCCGGTGGCCAACTACAAGAAACGTCTGACCTCTGTGATTGCCAACAAGGGGTTTTGTCACCAAGTACTAAGTCATGTTTTGCAGAGGGGTCAAATACTTATTTCCCTCATTAAAATGCAAATCATTTTATAACATTTTTGACATGCATTTTTCTGGGTTTGTTCAAATAAACCTACCATTAGAATTATAGACGGATCATTTCTCTGTCAGTGGGCAAACGTACAAAATCAGCAGGGGATCAAATACTTTTTCCCCCTCACTGTACGTGTATGTGAAAACATGCATAGCCTTTTCAAAAGGCACATTCATATTTTTTGGCACACGCCTACTGACAGACCGTCTAAGTAAGCGGCACCACGTTCCACTATTATAAGGAATAGAACTCGCATGACCATAACCCATTCAGGAGATACTGTTTATTTTTTAGAAGAGGGGTTGCATACAAAACAATTAAAAGGGAACGGTCTCAGCTTGTAAAGAAATACCTTTCCTTACATAAAAGTGCTTGGAGTTCTGGTCCAACATACAGTATCAATTAACCCATTTTGTGAACTGAATAAGATATGAGTACAGCATTTACTTTAGCATGTATTGTGAAAAGTAAATTGGTTCCAATGCAAAAATGGGGTTTTTACAAAAAAAAAATGACTTCCAAGTGAATGAATCACTGCACCTAAAGTGGTTAAAAAAAAAAGTCCAAACAGTATCCAACTCCACAACAAAAATAATAACAATGGCAGGTAAGAAAGATGTCAAAGCTGCAAGAATACTTTGTTACATATAAACAGCTTCTGGAAGACTGGTTTCAGTCTCCCTGGTTACAGACTCCACTATAACCAACAGTATTTGACAAACTCTACAACAAAAATAAACTTCCAACAAAAAGGCAGTTAATAACAGACGCATAAACTTTACAGTGAAATACTCTTTCTTCTAGTATAAAAACAGTTGTTTTAGGAGGACGGCTTGAGTAAGTCCTCTGGTTTCAGTCTCAGTATTATAACCAACAGCAGTGTTGTGGACCATTAGGATCTAGCTCAAGAGCTTTTTGGTTATGCCTTTAGGAGTAGCTCGACTTCTTTCAAACACTGGTCAAGTTGATCTCAGATGATTCCTTGGCTTCGATAACCTTGAAGACTCCAACCTTCTCCTGTTTTGAGCTCCTCTTGGCCTTATCTGGAAGGAGCCAAATGATTACATTTCATACAATTGAGCCCAAACAAAAGCTAGGTTTATATTGACAATAGATGTTGAGGGCTCGTCGGGGGGCCATTCTACAGGGGACGGCACTGGAGCTCTACAGTGGTAAAGCATGCTGACAAAGGACACAGGATCTGAGTATATTGTGAAGCATGTATGACAACGTTACATTCTAGAAAGCACAACGACATCCCATTCCATGACAGTAGGTGTTTTTAATAGAACTCACCTAGTAGGTCACTGCGGTCCAGCAGAAACTCCAGGTCCCTGTCACTAATGACCTTCCCCTTGGTGCTTTTCACCTCCCTGAGGAAGACGGTCATTAAATAACAATAGACTTCGACCAACTTACTATACATTTGACATTTCCTCTAGCGAGTTTCAAAATGAACATTGATCGACAATCTCGTACTTCTCGTAATCTCTTGCGCTGAGAAGATCCATCAGCTCGGACAAGTCAACGCAGCTCTTCGTCTGTTTGAGCTCAGCTTTTCCTCCTTTGAATTTGTCTGAAAAAAATAATAAAAGTACAAAAATATGAACACATGCACATAAAAATAATAAACATCACCGCTACAATACTCAGTTCTGAAATATTTAGCATCTCTAATGCAGGGAGGGGCAACTGATGGGGGTGGGGGCCGCCAATAAAAATCTGAACTCCTCATGAGCGGCAGCAGTGGCTCGCGGGTCTGCATAGCCACGTGTGCAGTCAGAGCCGGCCCTAGCATTTTGGGTGCCCATAGCAAAATTATTGCCCGCCCACCCCTTGTTAGCAAAACATTTTAGCGGCCCCTCTTGACAGCAGATATAAACATTAAGTTTGAGTTCATTTCCTGCAATTCTACAAATTTTGCCATAGGGTGGAGAAATGTCTGCAGTTTTTAATATGACATCTGAGTGAGTGTGACTAACCAAATCAATGGGGGCCCCCTGGTTGGTATTTGACCATGATTACTATAAGTTTAGATAGGTTGGTAAATTAGTCTTGCCAGCTAAAAAATGTTCGCTGACAAGGGTGAGTGACCGTTAGTGACTGACAAGAGAACCTGCTGATTCAAAACCAAATTTCTAAATTGCACCATGTGTATTCTACCATTTTAACTTGGTCCATGGGCCTACAAAAGGGGGGCCAGACCACCAGTTGCCCATCCCTGCTTTAATACATCTTCCATTCATGTGGGTTTTAGATTTCCCTCAGTGTAATAGTTGTGTCCTGGATGTGGTACTCTACGCACTCTTGTGAATGACCATCTTCTCCAGTTTCCTCTTGGCGGAGGCTCTCTCCAGGATCTTCTGGTCGATGGTGTTGGCCGTGACCAGGCGATACACCACCACGGGTTTGGTCTGCCCGATACGGTGGCACCTATCCTGGGCCTGCAGGTCTGCCTGGGGGTTCTGACAGAAGAAGAGTCCATTCATTATCGTATGGCACAAGACCAGTCAGTACCAAACAAATAGTAGTAGGCAACGTTTGTTGCGCTCATCCAGAGAGCAAGAGTTCTACACCTACCCAGTCACTGTCAAAGATGATGACCGTGTCAGCAGCAGTCAGGTTGATGCCCAGGCCACCTGCTCTGGTGCTCAGTAGGAAGAGGAACACCTCTGGGTCAGACGAGAACTTTGTCATCTGCAAAGAAAATATGGAGGGATAATTGCACAGCACAAGAAAGGAGAGAGACTGCCACATGATTATAAGAGCTATATGACTGCTTCATGGCAGAGTGCTTTAACCTGTCTGGGCTAGGGGGCAGTATTGAGAATTTTGGAAAAAATATGTTCCCATTTTTAACTGCCTCCTACACCAACTCAGAAGCTAGAATATGCATAT
The DNA here is from genome assembly GCF_901001165.1 of Salmo trutta. Lineage (NCBI taxonomy): Eukaryota > Metazoa > Chordata > Actinopteri > Salmoniformes > Salmonidae > Salmo > Salmo trutta. The sequence continues at coordinate 21,557,200 of NC_042961.1, read as the reverse complement.
TATTGTTCAGGTTTGGATAGAAAACACTCTGAATTTTCTAAAACTGTTTGAATGGTGTCTGTGAGTATAACAGAACTCCTATGGCAGGCAAAAACCTGACAAGGTTTCAAGCAGGAAGTACCCTGTCTGACAAGGAGTCGTGCGTCTTGCATCTTTTTATTGAAAAGTAAGGATCTTAGCTGTAACGTGACAATTCCCAGGGCTCCGATAGGCTCTCAGAGCCCGGGAAATAACTGAAGGTTTACGAGGGAGCCTCAGGCTGAAACACATTATCACCTTTTGTAAGTGGCTGCTCCGAGGACCTTTGAATGAGGCGCGTGCATGAGTCGCTTCTGAGGAGAAATTTTATTCGGCTGTTTAGGCTCAATGCATACTCCCGGTCGGAATATTATCACTAATCTACGAGTTGAATGGCATAAAAATTGGTTTTAAACAGCGGTTGACATGCTTCGAAGTACGGTAATGGAATATTTAGACATTTTTGACACGCCAATGCGCCATGCGCGGGACCGTGAAGAAGCATTCTGATAGTGTCTAGAACTCACGAACAAAACGTCGCTGTTTGGATATAACGATGGATTATTTGGGACCAAACCAACATTTGTTATTGAAGTAGAAGTCCTGGCAGTGTATTCTGATGAAGAACAAGCAAGGTAAGAACATTTTTCTTATAGGAAATGTGATTTTGGTGGAGGCTGACCTGGGTGGGTATCTAAATAGCTAGCCCTGTAATGCCGGGCTATGTACTTAGATTATTGCAAAATGTGCTTCATCCGAAAAGCTATTTTAAAATCGGACATATCGAGTGCATAGAGGAGTAATGTATCTATAATTCTTAAAATAATTGTTATGCTTTTTGTGAACGTTTATCGTGAGTAATTTAGCAAACTGTTAGTAAATTCAACGGAAGTTTGCGGGGGTTATGCTTTTTCTGAACGTCACATGCTAATGCAAAAAGCTGTTTTTTGATATAAATATGAACTTGATTGAACAGACATGCATGTATTGTATAACACAATGTCCTAGGTGTGTCATCTGATGAAGATCATCAAAGGTTAGTGCTGCATTTAGCTGTGGTTTGGGTTTATGTGACATGATATGCTAGCTTGAAAAATGGCTGTCTGATTATTTCTGGCTGGGCACTCTGCTGACATAATCTAATGTTTTGCTTTCGTTGTAAAGCCTTTTTGAAATCGGACAGTGGGGTTAGATTAACGAGATTCTTGTCTTTAAATAGCTGTAAAATAGTCATATGTTTGAGAAATTGAAGTAATAGTATTTCTAACGATTCAAAAATCGCGCCACTGGAATTTCAGTAGCTGTTACGTAGGTGGGACGAAATCGTCCCACATACCCGAGAGAGGTTAAGGGTAATTCCTTTGTGGGGAGTAGACCCTGCCGCTACTCACGTTCTCCTCTCTGTCGGCATAAGCCATTGTCCCGTCCAGTCGGCTGTACTGGTAACCACGCAGGTAGCAGTAGTCCATTAGGATATCCAAGATGGACGTCATCTGGCTGAAAATCAGCACCTGTTCGTCCGCAATGTTGAGTCAGAAGTGGTCACAAACATCTCTCAATAAATACATATTCAAGCAAAAAGGTTGGGGTATTAAAATCCAACACTTGACAAAGAATTTTTCAGTTTACCTTGTGTCCCCTCCTCTTCAGCTCTGGCAGCATTCTGTCTAGAATGAGGAACTTCCCAGAGGTCTGCACCAGTTGCTCATCAACCTGCAGGGGAAAGAGATTGAGGGTGAAACACAAGACAACGCATTTACAAATGAGCTACACCAGATGGCAGGCCAACTCCCTAAACGCTCTGACAAAAGTCTCTACTTAGCTACGATGAGAAGTCATGAATGCACCCACAACATTCATAGGCCGTGTCATTTCTACATAATTTTGTGCCAGTAGCCATTGAAATCCAGCGGGGCCTCTACCTTGAACTCCTGAGTGGCCGGATCCAGTGGGTACTCTATGAGGTAGGGGTGGTTACAGCACCTCTTCAGCACCATGAGGATGTTCTGCAGTTTCAGGTTGATCTGGGAGTCCAGGGGCATCTGCACGTCCACCACCGGGGTGGGGCTGGAGAGGAGAGATAGGCAGCACGTTACACCACTGTTGGGGAGAATCTCTTTATGATTCATTTATATTAAGATGTGACATTAAAATGCGGTTGACATTGACAAAAATGTAGAAATTATACAGATTCTGACCTCAGCTCTGCCTCCTTCTGAACCATCTCCAGGTATTTCTCCAGGTCATAGGGCGTGTCACCATCAGTCTCTTTGTAGTCCACAGGCCTCCTGGTCCTACGCTTAGGCCTGCCATCGGTCGTCAGCACCACTGGGGCCTCCACCTGAAAGGGGACACGTCTCTTAGAAACATCTTTCAAAACAAAGCATGGCCTCAGAAGATGTCGGCAATATTTTTCCCCCATTCTATACCCTTGTTTTTCTATAGTTTAACCATATGACAGTGTAGCAGTGAACTGAAGGTCTTACCTTCTCCCGGCCCAGCATTTTGGCAATGGTCTTGTTGACCACAGCAGTGTAAAAAGACTCCTGTTTGGCAGTGAGTGGGGCGTACACAACAATCTCTTTCTTGGGCGGCACCTCCAACGCCACGTCAGACTTCAGTCTTCTTAGCAGGAACGGCGTCAGAATCTGCAAATGAAAGAGAGTTTATGAACAATCTCCCTACTGGTTTAACCGTTTTACCTTTCCCAGTGAATTGCAGAGCTAGTCAGTCAGAGGGCTTACCTGGTGGAGCATGTGCAGGATGTTCTGCTCTCGTTCGTTAGCCACAACTTTTTTTGCATTCGATCCGATGGTGTCGATGTCAAACCACGACTCAAAGCTGTAGAGATAAGTAAAGTGCAATTAAGTTTACAAGGCTAAATAAAAACATACTGTATAGTCCCATTCCAACAGTAGAGGCAAACATAGACAGACATGTCCCTTACCTCTTGAGGTCGTCAAAAACCTCAGGCAGGAGGAAGTTGAGCAGTGACCAGAGCTCAGCCAGGTTGTTCTGCAGTGGTGTGCCTGTCAGGAGCAGTTTGTTGTCCGTGGGCAGCATCTTCAGTTCCCTCACCAGTCGGCAGTTCAGGTTCTTGATCCTGTGGCCCTCGTCCACGATCAGGTACTTCCACTGGAAGCGCTGGGGAGGAACAGCAAGAGGGGGTTATCAGTGAGATGCTGAATGGGTTAAATAGGTTGCACAACTTGAGGAAGGCAAATTTAGACATGCAACTTACATGCAACTCTTACATGATATGAGTAGGGGAGTTGAGCCTACCTGCAGAAACTTCCTGTCTATCATGGCAATCTCAAAGGAGGTCACCACCACAGGGCACATTTTGTGAGGCCCCTGAGGCTTATGAATCTGCTTTAACAACAACATCCTCTCCTTAGCAGGCCCATGGTACAGCTGTACTGACACCTGACAATTCAAGATGAACAAGGAATTGAACAGTTAAAAAAATAAAAAAGTAATTGATTGGCATATTCACTTTCAAATGGTATCAATTGCACAACTTCTGTAATACTTTGAATAGTTCTTTTTTTAGAGGAGTGTTCTTTTCTCTTTTTACCTCTGGTGTGAAGCGCTTGAACTCATTGATCCAGTTGGGCAGAGTGGACAGGGGGGCCACCACCAAGAAGGGTCCCATCACCTTTCTCTCCAGCATCATGGCCACATGGGCAATGCACTGGATGGTCTTCCCCAGACCCATCTCATCTGCCAGGATCCCATTGATACCATTCTCCCACAACATCTGGAGAAAACAAAATACACCAAGGTAATAACGAAATATCTCTATGATCAAACAAAATGGGCATAATCAACAGCCCACTTACCCTGAGCCACTCCACGCCCTCTATCTGGTACGACCTCATGACTCCCCCAGTGAAGAGCAGGGGCTGCTGGGCGGGCACGGCCTGCCCGTTCACTTTCCTGTCTGGGTCCAGCAGTTGTTTGGCATTGTCTCTCACAGCCTCCGACAGACGGCCCTTGATGTCAGCATTTGAGTCACTCATCTTTTCAATGACCTCCGCTTCTAGTTTCTTCTTCCCAAGGACCTCCTGTTATTCACGGACAGATATATTGACATTAGAGCATCTGGGACATCTAGGACTCATCAACTCTCTCCCAAGTTCTTGAGTCTAAGAGTAACATTCAGTTCAAAAATGCTCCTTGCGGTGTATAAACAAAAGTCCTTTACCTCGTCCTCCACTTTAGGTTTCTTGGCCTTGGACATAATTTCCTGAAACAAAAAGTAAAAAATAATGACATATGCAAAAAAAAAAAGGTTGAATAGCGTGAAAAAGGCATTCGTCTACATTTCAAAAAGAGACGGACACCCTTACCTCTTTAGACATGACATCAGCAATTTTGTAATCTTCCTCCCTCTCCCTTTTCTTTCTTTCAACTGAAAGAAACAAAGACAAATTCAAGAGTCGGATATCGTCAATATAAAATTGTGCTTTCTACATCAACTAGAGGATTTCAGTGTTCATGACGCAACGTAACAGGACACAAGTGCTGCCTACCTCTCCCAGTCTTTTTGCCAGTGCCCTGTGACAAGAAAATGGTATATGTTTATTAAGGAGCTGCTGGCAGCAGTAAATCACAGAAACATAACAAAAAACACTCATAGGAATGGAAAACTCACTCACCTTTTGTGTCTTCTTTTCCAGTCTCTCTTTCTTCAGCATTTCCTGGGTTTATAGGGAAAATGTACAGTTAGACACGGCTTTTTCAAATACTATTCAGACTACTTGGGTAAATATACAGTACCAGTGAGAAGTTTGGACACCTACTCATTGCGCAGGGTTTCTTTATTTTTACTGTTTTCTACACTGTAGAATAGTGAAGACATCAAAACTATGAAATAACATATGACAAGAACAGCTCAACTAAGCAAAGAGAAACGACAGTATCATTACTTTAAGACATGAAGGTCAGTCAATACGGAACACTTCAAGAACACTGAAAGTTTCTTCAAATGCAGTCGCAAAAACCATCAAGCACTATGTTGACTCTCACAGGGACCGCCACAGGAAAGGAAGACCCAGAGTTACCTCTGCTACAGAGGACAAGTTCATTAGAGTTAACTGCACCTCAGATTGCAGCCCAAATAAATGCTTCAGAGTTAAAGTAACAGACATCTCAACATCAACTGTTCAGAGGAGACTGCATGAATCAGGCCATCATGGTCAAATTGCTGCAAACCACTATAGGACAGCAATAATAAGAAGAGACTTGCTCGGGCCAAAAAACACAGGCAATGGACATTAGACTGGTGGAAATCTGTTCTTTGGTCTGATGAGCCCAAATTAGATTTTTTAGGTTCCAACCGCTGTGTCTTTGTGAGATGCTGAGTAGGTGAACGGATGATCTCCACATGTGGTTCCCACCATGAAGGAGGAGGTGGTGTGATGGTGCTTTGCTGGTGACACTGTCAGTAATTTATTTAGAATTCAAGGCACACTTAACCAGCATGGCTACCACAGCATTCTGCAGTGATACGCCATCCCATCTGGTTTGCGCTTAGTGGGACTATCATTTGATTTTCAACAGGACAATGACCCGACACACCTCCAGGCTGTGTAATGGCTATTTGACCAAGGACAGTGATGGTGCTGCATCAGATAACCTGGCCTCCACAATCACCCAACCTCAACCCAATTGAGATGGTTTAAGATGAGTTGGACCGCAGTGAAGGAAAAGCAGCCAACAAGTGCTCAGCAACTCCTTCAAGACTGTTGGAAAAGCATTCCAGGTGAAGCTGGTTGAGAGAATGTGTAAAGCTGTCAAGGCTAATTTGAAGAATGTCAAATTTAAAATATATTTTGGTTTAACACTTTTTTGGTTAGTACATGATTCCATGTGTTCGTTCATAGTTTTGATGTCTTCACTATTATTCTACAATGTAGAAAATAGTAAGAATAAAGAAAAACCTTTGAATGAGTAGGTGTGTTCAAACTTTTGACTGGTACTGTATGGGTTTCTATGCATTTTCAGACAATCACACGAGTTGGAAAGCAATTATGCACCAATTAAGGATAGCTACAGCAGAGTTATGCATGAACATGACCACAAAGGAGGCCTGGAAACGGCAAAGCTAAGGAGCTTAGGTAGTGACTGCCTAGATTCCTGTTCTCATTCGTATTTGTTCACCTGTCACATGATCAAATCACATCTATGGATAGGTAGTAGTTGTACAATAAGCTGTGCAAGAGGTACTGCTAATATTCCACTCCACTGGTATTAGGACTTACCTCCTGCTGCTGTTGCTCCATCTTGGTAAGAAGGAATTTAGAATAGATGTTACTTTTCTCCAGCAAGTGTTGCAGTCTCTTGAAGCGAATGTCATGAGATTCCTTCTCCCGAGTTTCTCGAGCCTTGGGGGGGGGGGGAAAGCAAATGTTGGCCATTGAAAACATTACCCCAACATCACTACAGTTGTTCAGATGTTGTTTTTCAACAGCAAAAAAACTAACCTTTTTCATCATCTCCTCTTCTTGTTTCTCTCCTTTCTCCATCAACTGCTTCTCCTCTTCCTCCATCTCTTTTGTGATGACAACTGCAGACACTACAGCTTCAGCTTCCACACTTGCAGCTGCTGAGTGGGGATATGGTTAAAGTACACTACATGACCAAAAGTATGTGGACACCTGCTTGTCGATCATCGCATTCCAAAATCATGGGCATTAATATTGAGTTGGTCCCCCCTTTGCTGCTATAACAACCTCCACTCTCCTGGGAAGGCTTTCCACTAGATGTTGTAAAATTGCAGGGACTTGCTTCCATTGAGCCACAAGAGCATTAGTGAGGTCGGCAATGATGTTGGCCCATTAAGCTTAGCATGCAGTCAGCATTCCAATTCATCCAAAAGGTGTTCGATGGGGTTGAGGTCAGGGCTATGTGCAGGCCAGTCAAGTTCTTCCACATGATCGACAAACCATTTCTGTATGGACCTCGCTTTGTGCACGGGGCATTGTCATGCTGAAACAGGAAAGGGCCTTCCCAAACCGTTGCCACAAAATACAGAATCTTCTAGAATGTCCCACCGCACCGGAACCCCCTGCATACAGCCTTGTCATTTTATTGCATTACTTTTTACCTTTATTTAGTAAATATTTTCTTAACTCTTTCTTGAACTGCATTGTTAGTTAAGGGCTTGTATGTAAGCATTTCACGGTAACACCTACTGTACTCGGCACGTGGCAAATACAATTTTATTTGGAGTGTCACTGTATGCTATAGCATTCAGATTTCCCTTCACTGCAACTAAGGAGCCTAGGCCGAACCATGAAAAACAGCCCCAGACCATTATTCCTCCATCACCAAGCTTCAGTTGGCACTATCCATTGGGGCAGGAAGCGTTTTCCTGGCATCTGCCAAATCCACATTCGAATGGCGGACTGCCAGATGATGAAGAGTGATTCATCACTCCACTGCTCCAGAGTCCAATGGCGGCGTGCTTTACACCACTCCAGGCCAAGCTTGGCATTGCGCATTGTGATCTTAGGCTTGTGCATGCCTCCTTTGACATGTAAACGCCTCCTTTGACAAGCTCCTGACAAACAGTTCTTATGCTGACATTGCTTCCAGAGGCTGTTTGGAACTCAGTAGTGAGTGTTGCAACCGAGGACAGGTGATTTTTACACGCTTCAGCACTCTGTGGTTCCGTTCTGTGAGCTTGTGTGGCCTACCACTTCACAGCTGAGACGTTGTTGCTCCTACACTTTTCCACTTCACAATAACAGCACTTACAGTTGACCAGGGCAAAACATTTGATGAACTGACTTGGTGGCATCCTATGATGGTGCCACATTGAAAGTCACAGCTATTCACTAAGGCCATTCTACTGCCAATGTTGGGCTATGGGGATTGCATGGCTGTGTGCTCGATTTTATACACCTTTCAGCAACGGTGTGGTGGAAATAGACGAATCGGCTAATTTGAAGGGGTGTCCACATACTTTTCTATATAAATCGTATATGGTTATAATTTATATTAAAGGGAAGAATTGTCATTAGGAGGCAACCTTTAAGGGGTAGTAGCTACTACAAGTTAGTAAGCCACCGATGGCCAATGAATGAGTGTCTTCACTTACCATTTTCAGGCAAAGTCTCCTCCATAGCTGTACCCAGCGGTTCTTCAGATTCGTTAGGCTTCGGACAATGAGGAGACGTGCTTCGGGTTTCTTCCTGTACGCTGTTGATTAAATATTACATGAATGAGAGTGATACAAATAACCGTGCATGTGTAAATTGTATGGCAAGTAAGAAGTTCAGCGAGCTAGCCTTGAAGCTACGAAACACCACTAACGTTACCGACGTCATAGCGATTTAACGTTAGCTAGCTAGGGCTACTAACGTTAGCCAAGCCCTAGGTTAAATCTAACGGTAGCTGCATGCACAAAGACCGTTTTGAAACAAAACAGGACTTACCAACTCATATTGGGGAAAAACTGCCAAACTAGATATGTCGCAAAATAAACTATTTCCCTGGGATATTTATTTTAGGAAGAATTAGCTAGATATAGCAAGTTATAAAAACAAGTTACACAAGCATGCAGCAATCTGTCTGTGTGTGATGACTGACTGTAGAATTAAGGAGGCGGGGCTTCATAATTTCGCGCCAAAGAGGATGAAACTAATGTTAAAGACAGGGGGATCGGATATATTGCAAAACCCAACAGTATTTCTATTTTTGGTTTGCAGAACATCGAAAGAGAGAAGACTTGATTATATGATCATGAGTAAGATCATATTACATTTTCACTCGCAATAAAATTGTTCAGAATTGAGATATGAAATCGCTTCATGAAACATCTACCCCTTAGGATCATATATCTAAAATCCAATGTATTAATATTTCCCGCGAACTCTGACACGACTGACCAAAGATACCGGTTCCGCAGAGTACGGTCAAAGTTTTTTTTAAATAACTAACCCATTGTTCTATCTGCAGTGGCGCCCCCAGAAATGTTTCATGGGGTGGCCAGATGGGGCCACTGAAAATCTTGGGGT